>NC_057805.1:144147928-144396609 GCF_018294505.1 Triticum aestivum
GAGAGGCGCGCCGGGGCTGGGGCGGCGGCCGCGAGAGGCGCGTCGGGCCGGCAGGGTCGTCGGCGAGAGGCGCGTCCCCGGAGCCGGGGGCTGGAGGTGGGTTGGGGGTGCATCCGCGCCGCCGTGGGGATTCTGGGATCGGGACGGGCCGTCGCAGTTGGTTTTCTGTGGATCTCGGGAAAGACTGATCAGGCCTATATAGGGACGCCGTGATCCAAATAGTTATTCTAATCTCAGGATTAGAATAGTCCCACTATATATACATAAACACTATTCTGATCACGAGATCAGAATAATATTCTGATCACAACCAGTACTTCCTGAGTTACACACGCTGAACTTCCCTTTGTAGGAACCCGACCTTCGGGCTATCTTCGCAACCGTGTCTCCCCGCACGAATTTTTCTGGTCAGTCATGTTCTGTATGATGTAAGTGTAATCTAGAAAGAGTTTTTAACAACTAAATTCCCGTTTTAGATAGGAATCTCGCTCGTTGGTGGATTTTGCTCTTGGGTCGTGATGAACTTGCGTCTTTTACAATTTTACTGCCTGACTTATTCGACCTGAACTTCCCTCGGTGCTAGGTTGAACTTCCGCCAACATTGCCCAAATGGGGCTTGCGATATACCATTGGAAAGCTACGGACACGAGTATCCTGACCCAAGTTAAATTTTTGGCAAAATGTAAGCGGTTTAAGAGCAGTTTTGAAAACCGTTTTTTCTTCATACAAAAATGTGAATCATATTTTCGATCGCATTTCTAAACCGTTTATCAGAATGAGGCAAATAATATGGCGTTGGAAAGCTGCTGCAAAACCGCTCCTTCCACATGTTCAAAGTTTTCTCTAATTTCATATGGTTAAAGAGTAATTTGCAAAATCGTAAAATTTGTCAAACCAAACAGCCAAGTTCGTATTTTCGATGCCATTTCTAAACGGATAATCCAATTGAGGCAAATGATATGGCGTTGGAAAGTTATGAAAATACGCTACTTTTTCATGTTGAAAGTTTTTTTCTAATTTTGAATGGCTTAAAAGTAATTTAGGAAATGGTAAAAGTTCCACCGATTTGGTATTTTCAAGCTAGTTTTTTAATCGTACATCCGAATGCAGCAAATGATTTGGAGTTGGAAATCTTGAGGAAATGCGAAACTGTTTGGTATATATTGTTTCTCCCAATTCCTTACGGTTTTAAGTCAATCTTGAAAATGGCTAAAAACATATTTTGCCGTAATTTTTACAAACTTTATCAGAATAGGGCAAATAATATACCGTTGAAAAGCTACGAAAAATTGCGAAACCTTTTCATGTTAATGGTTTCATTTTCAAGTAATTTCAAAAACGGCGAGATCATTCGTTCTGCCATTATCACGAAATAGATTCTTCAAAAATGCACCGCGTGAAGAACTTGAACTTCTCGGCATGTCTACTTGAACCTCACTCTGTTTTTCATGTGCTTTTTTTGCTCATAGCTCTTCATCCACTTGCCGGAATTGAGCAAGTGATATACCAATGGAAAGCTGATGTAAACACGCAACTTTCCCGTGTTGATCATTTTTTCATACTCGCGACAGTTTTAAAAGTTTTTCATCTGAAATTCATTCAGTGTAGTAGTTCAACTTCTTGTTGTTTTCAAGTTGAACTTCTGTGACGTATTTTCGTTTGAAATTTTTCTCATCCTTTCGTCAGTGTTACACAAATGATATTCTTTTTGTACAACCTCTCTCACAATAATTTTATTAACTTTCTCCGACCGATGACTTGAACTTATAACAACAACAAAAATTGGACCTTGCCTTTTAATTATTTTTTCTCATATTAAACACACAACATGTAGTAAATGAACTTTTTCAATTTTTATGATTTTAATTTTTTATTTTCTTTTTGAAATCAAATTGCACCCAAATAATAACTGAACTTCTTTGTGGATTGACATAATTATTTTAAAACAAAAAAACAATTTCTTTTTTGTGTTTTTAACATGGAAATACAAGGTGAACCTCTCTCGCAATAATTTTTGAACTTCCCTAGACAGAGCACTTGAACTTCTGTCAACAAAACCTTTTAAGATTTTATTTTTGTATACTTTTATTCTCACCTAAAATGCATTCCTTGCAGTACTTGAACCTCTCTATGTTTTCACTTTGAACTTCTGTCGCATTTTTGTATATACGTCGATTTACACACAATTGAAGGTCGGACGTCATTTTTTGCCATTTTAAAACATGTAATTGGAGGTCGGATGCCGCGCAATATAAATTCTGAACCACGCACGAAGGTGCACGTGAACTTCTTGCAACAAATCTGAGTTTTTTATATACTTCGAACTTCTAGGTTATTTTAATTTGAACTTCTTTAGTCTTATTCTTAGAAAGAAAAATAATATTATTTTTGATAAGCATCAAACATCTTTTATTTGAACTTCATAATTTTATTTTTCCTAGAAACGAAAAGAATTTCAGTGTTCTATGTACATCAAAACTACACCTTTTTTTAATTTTAATTTCTTGATTTTATTTATTTGGTAAAAAGAAAAATCTAAGTTTTTTATAAATGTGGAACTGCTCTATTTTTGTACATTTGGACTTCTTGGTTTATTTCTTTTAGGAATAGAAAAATCTTAGTTCCGTAATAAATATTGAACCAGTCCGTTATTTAAATTTGAAATTCTAGAGTTTTTTATTTAGAAATGGTTAAAATCATTTTTTTGAATATTGAACTTCTTTTGTGTTAATTGAACTTCTTGGTTTTATTTATAGAAACAAAGAAACTGAATTTTTTATAAAGATCAAACTACTATGTTAATTTAATTTGAACTTCTTGATTCTTTTAGAAAATGCATAAACTGTATTCCCCTTTTTATTAAATTTTGTTTTTGTGTTCGAGAACAAAGAGAACATTCTTTTTCTTGTTAATTTTTTTGAAGTGATTTTGTAGACTTAAATTTTGTCTGTGGTCTTTTTAAATTTGTTTGTTACTTCAAGTTCTAAAAAATTGCAAATCTCTCATGTTTCTCATTGCATGTTTAAATTATTTGAACTTCTTAGATACACACAACACACTTGACCTTCTTGAACACATCATCTTGACCTTCAAAAATAAAAATTTAATCACATCAGTACAAGAAAAAACAGAGCATTCTCTACATCCATTTTTAGATATGGCAACATGAGTGCAGGGCTCGTTGGTGCATTGTACAGCGGGCATCGGTTAGTAGTAGCAGAAGGCAGTGATAGAAAATAATGATCTTGTCGCGCATGATGGACCGAACCTCTCCAACACCAGAATCTGAAATTTAAAACACAAAATAGAAAATAGCATACACAACTCAACAATCCGAAAATAAAATTCTTGTTTTTTTCAAATGAGTTCATTTTTTGCAGGCCTCTTCTCTGCATATCAATTCGAACTTAAGCTAAAAAATAGTGGACCGGGGTGTGCTTGTCGTCCTTTCTGCCGTCTACCAGGGCATGAGAGAAGGGGTCAGAGGGGTTGCCACGGGCCAGATGCACTGGTGGTCGGAGCATGTCAGGGCGGCAAACAAACCTCACCCGATCCGGCGACCCCTAAGGTGTGGAGCGTGGTGGCCTCTGGCAGCACCGACATGTGGGGAGAGGGGAGGCCAGCGGCGTGTGGAGTCGCGGGAGTGGCGGGTGAGACGTGCAGGCGCACTGGGGCGGGCTTCAGCATGGGATAGAGGCGAGCTTGGGGGGACAGGGGCCGATGGCGGGGAACGGCGGCCTTGGGCGGCGCCGTATGAGCGGGGGCGGGGCTTAGCGGCGGGGCACGGTGGCCTTGGGTGGCAGCGCCAGGAGCGGGGCGGGGATGGTGGTGGCACGCGACGACGGGGCACGTCGGCCTCAGGCGGCCGCGGCAGGAGAGCGGGCAGGGATGGGGGCGACGCTCGGCGGCGGGTTGCGGGGCGGGAGGACAGAGCGACGTGTGCCGGCAGGATGGGGGCGGGGCGGCAGGTTGCGCGGCAGGGCGGGACGGGGTGGTGAGCTTGGGGAAGGGATAAGAAGGCTAGGAGCTTGGGGATGTGGCCTGCGGGCTTTTTTGATGCACCGATTTGATTGAATCAAGGATCAACTCTATCGGGCCCTTATAGAGCCGATCGTGATCCAAATAACTATTCTAATCCTGGGATTAGAATAGTGCTGTCCTATATATACATACATACATACATATATATATAGTAGCACTATTCTGATCATGGGATTAGAATAGTTATTCTGATAACAACGCCCTATATAGACGCGATTAACATGTTTCGGAAATCGCGAACCAGTCGACCGGAGAGAAAAAAACACATCCCACGCAGTCGGTGCCCCTCCTCCACGACCAACACACCACACCCACGGCCGGAGCGCATCCTCCCGCATGGCCGGCGCCCCTCCTCCCCCGAGGCCGGCGCGCCACCTTCCGCGCGACCGGGTCACCTCCCGCCGCCACCCTCGGATCCAGCCACTGCAGGGTCGCGGAACCCCGTGTGCTATTCGCCGGGCCCTGGATCCCCGTGCGCCGTCACAGGACCCTGGATCCCAAGCGCCGCCGCCGCCGAGGTCCTGGCTCGCCTGCTCCATCACCGCTGGGATCTCGGCTCCCACATACGCCACCGCTGACTGCACCACCTCGTCGCCTGCGCTTCCCCTCTTCCCCAAGCTCCCCCGAGCAGCCCTGTCCATGAGCCACACATCATCGGATTGCGTGGCTCATGCCACAATACGTCCCCTCCCCCAAGTTCGTGCGCCACAACGCAAGCTCCTTCCCTACCGTCGGCCAACTGTTGCCGCTGTCGTGCGTGGACTGCAGCAACGCTGAATCCGACCTTCCCTGGCATGACTTTTCTTCCTTCTCTCATGTTCATGTTCTTTGGCCAGTTTACTGAGCAGCACTGTCCATTGCGCCGTGGTCCTTGTTTTATTTTGATTCAGAATAATGTTTGCATCTGAATTTTCTTGCTGGGTTCCAAAAGCAAGTGGCATGCACTGCCTTTAGTTAGGCCACGGCCTTCGCTGCTGGTAATCTCCCCACGTTCCATCTCGCCTTCTTGTGTGTGCCTATCAATGAAGGAAAAATAGACAGTGGCAAGGTTATATCTACAGGCAAAAGTTCAGAAAGAAGATGGAGTGCGGTTCAACTTCTTCTAGCATTTTTAATTCTCAGTACAAAAAGACATCTCAGAAAAAATAAGAAATTGTAAGGTGCTCATCTTGTTTGATATTCAAGTGTTTCAGTTGTTTTGTGCCTTTTTTGCTCTCTGTTCTGCTCAAAAGCTTGTGTCTTCAGAATCCTACACTCTGCCGCTCAGCAGGTCACGGCCTCCTCTGGATGAAGGTCACACCCTCCTTATCGATAGTTCCTGAAAAAATCGTTGTCTTGTTGGGTCGTGAGTCAGTGAGCAGCGATTCTGTCCTCCAAGGTTCCAGCCGTCCAACGCAGAACGAAGCCAGCCGGAGCTGACCTAGCAGTGCGCGGAGCCGGCGGACGGCTGCGGTCGGCGCGCGGGCCGGTGGACAGCAAGAGCAGCGAAGCCGATGGCCGGCTGGAGCGGCAAGGGCGGCAGTTAACATCCACAGCCCGCCTGCAGCCCCCTCATCGACTCCATGTTCTTTTTTCCATCCATGTTCTATTTTCTCTTTTTGTAGTCGTGTGTACACTAGTGGCTGGAGATTCATAACATATTGACAAAATTTTCTAATTTAAAAACAGTGAGAATGTGTAATATGTGATAGTAATTACTCAGTGCTTTACAGTCATTTTTGTATGTGCTTTATGCTCTATGATAGAAATTTTTCTAAATATTGATGACAAAATGACAATTGCTGATTAAAAACAGTGAGTGTGTGTGGGTGGCGCAGCGACGTTGCCAACTTTGCTGGCAAAGAGAAAACATGGATATGAAGGGGAAGGGCTGGCAAAGGCAAGGAAGAAAAAGAAGATGGGGACTTGGGGAGAGGACGTGTCGTGGTGAGTGGATAGGAAATGTGTGAAGAAGAAAAATACATAGCGTTTCAATTGGCCATTATATTTTTATCCATTTGGGAAAAAAAATGTTGTCCCCTATATGTTAGTTAAGGTTATAATAAATGAATATATTTATTTCAGTTTTTTTTAATTTATTTATTTTAGTTTCCAACATACAATACAAATAGTTTTTCTTGCAGAGATTTCTATAATTCCAGAGCAATTAGAAACAAGGTCAAACACACTTACGTCGGAAGGCCATTTTTACTACAAATGTTTTAAAGATTAAACATATTTCAACCTCCAGCTTAGTTAAAAATCTGAGTTTTTTCTAGGAAAGATGATTGTGCTCTTTTCGGTGTTTGCTTATATGACCAGTTTGAAGATTTGAAATAACCGAGAAGGTCAAAAACTGTAGAAATTCATATCTGAGAACCCTAGGAGTTCAATTTGAAATAACCGAGAAGGTCAAAACCTAGAAGTTCAAATTTAAAAACCTAGAAAATTGTTTGGTTATTTAAAACCATATTTTTCTGAGAAATTCAAAGTAAAAAAAGAGAGAAGTTCGAAGGTTAAAAAAGCTTTGATGTTTTCTCGTTACTAAATAATAAAATGAAGAAGTTCAAATTAAAAAAATAAAAGAATTTTCCCATTTCTAAAAAACAAGAAGTTCAAACTAAAATAACAAAGTGGTTCGATGTTTATTAAAAAAATATGATTTTTCCTTCTTTAAAAAACTCAGATATCAGCTATTATTAAAGAATCGACCATGAAGATCAAAAATAAAAAAGTAGTTAAATTTATGTTTACTTAAAAATAAAACATAAAAAATTTACTCAAAAAATAAAAAATGTGAAGTTCAAATTAAAATACCATAGAAGATCAAAGTATATTGAAACCTAGGATTTAGAAGCTCAAAAAATAAAAAATAAAAAAGCAATGACATTTTGGGCATTTTTCTCCAATACTAAAGATTAAAACCAAGAAGTTTATTTTTTAAAAACTAAGGTTTTCTCGTTACTAGAGAATAAAACCAAGAAGTTCAATTGGAAAATGCGGAGCAGTTTGGTATTTATTTGAAAAACCGAATTTTTCCAATTACTAAAGAATAAAACCAATAAGTTCAATTTGAAATAACGAAGAATTTTGATGCTTCTAACAAAACTCCAACCTTGTGAACTTCACATTTCTAAAAATACACAAATTAAGTTCAAATAAAAAAATCAGAGCGGTTCGCTGTCTTTAAAAAATAAGATTTGTTTTCTTACTTGAGCGAAATAGAGAGAAGTCCAAATTGATAACTACTGAAAGTACTGGTATTGCATGGTCTGCATTTCATACTGGGAAAAAGAACAAAAAGGCAAGGTTTAAAAATTTGTTGCTAGAAGTTCAGGTGCTCGGCGCGGGAAAGTTCAAAAATTCATGTGAGAGAGGTTCACCATATATTTCCTTATTTTAAAATAATTCTATCATTCCATTATTAATTTAAAACAAAAATTCTCTACATGCAAAAAGTTCATCTTGTTCAACAACTTTCGAAAAAAGGGGTATATCGTATGCTCTATTCCAAATAAACGGTTAAAAAAATTGGTGTGTGTTGTTTGAAGAGAAAATTTTAACCGTATTATTAAAATTTGTGTCTTTTCAATAAGTTTATAATTATTTACCATTTGTGGAACTCCGAGGAACGGGTGAGGAATGACAATCAAAAAAATACATGGCCGAAGTTCAATATGAAAACATCGAGCAGTTCAACTACTATACAGAATGCGTTTCGGATGAGAATAAAAGAATACAAACCACCGTACACGGTTCAAAAATTATATTATGAGACTCCAAACTTCATAAGCTTTCCAATCATATATTATATGCTACATTCCGATGAGCGGTTTAAAACATTCATGTATACAGTTTAAAACACATTTTTATATATTCAAAAAATTCTTTTGAACCTCCGCGAGCATGAAAAACTGATCAACACGGGAAAATTGCGTGTTTTCAACAGCTTTCCATCGGTATATCATTTGCTCAATTCCGGTAAGTGGTTTGGGAGTCACGGAAAAAAAAGCAGCACGTAAAAAAGAGTGAAGTTCAAAAGACATGCCCCAAAAGTTCAACTACTTTATGCAGTGCCTTTCCATTGGCACTGAAGGCAAAAATCATGATCTCGTCATTTTCTAAATTACTTCAAAATGACAGGAATATCATTTGTGTAAGTTCAAGTCCTTGGTCGGAGAAAGTTAGAAAAATTATTGTGAGAGAGGTTTGTATAAAAGGAATATCATTTGTGTAACACCAACGAATGGATGAGAAATTACAAACGAAAAAATGTCATGGATGTTCAATGTGAAAGCAACAGGAAGTTCAACTACCACACTGAATGAATTTCAGATGAAAATCTTTTAAACCGTCGCGAGTATGAAAAAATGATCAACACGGGAAATTTAGGTGTTTACAGTAGCTTTCCATTGGTATATCATTTGCTCAATTCCGGTGAGTGGCTTCGGAGTTACGAGAAAAAAACAACACGTCAAAAACAGAGTGAAGTTCAAGTAGACATACCGAGAAGTTCAAGTTCTTCACGCGGTGCATTTTCGAAGAATCTGTTTCGCGATAAAGGCAGAACGCATGGTCTCACTGTTTTCGAAATTACTTGAAAACGGCTAGGAATCAAAGAAAACCATCTACATGAAAAAGTTTTGTATTTTCCATAGGTTTTCAATGGCATATTATTTGCCCCATTCTGATAAAGTTTGTAAAAATTATGGCCAAAAAACGTTTTTAGACATTTTCAAAATTGACTTAAAACTTTATGGAGTTGGGAGAAACAATATACACAAAAAAGTTTCATATTTCCTCAAGCTTTCCAACGCCATATCATTTGCTGCATTCGGACGTACGGTTAAAAAATTAGATCGTAAAAATACAAACTTGGTGGAACTTGTACCGTTTTCTAAATCACTTTTAGACCGTTCAAAATTAGAAAAAACTTTCAACATGAAAAGTAGCGGATTTTCATAAGCTTTCCAAGGCCTTATCATTTGCCTCAATTGGGTTAGCCATTTAGAAGTGGCGTCGAAAATACGAACTCGGCTGTTCGGTTTACAAAATTTTACGATTTTCCAAATTACTCTAACCATAGGGAATTAGAGAAAACTTTCAACGTGTGGAAGGAACGGTTTTGCAGCAGCTTCCAATGCCATATTATTTGCCTCATTCCGATGAGTAGTTTAGAAATGCGATCGAAAATACGATTCTCGTTTTTTGTATGAAGGAAAAACGGTTTTCAAAACTGCTCCTAAACCGCTTACATTTTACCAAAAATTTAACTTGGCTCATGATTCTCGTGTCCGTAGCTTTCCAATGGTATACCACAAGCCCCATTTGGGCAATGTTGGCGGAAGTTCAACCTAGCACAGGGGGGAGTTCAGGTTGAACAGCTCAGGCAGTAAAATTGCAAAAAACGCAAGTTCATCATGACTTGAGAGCAAAATTCGCCAACAAGCGAGATTCCTATTTAAAACGGGCATTTAGTTGCTAAAAATTGTTTCTAGATTACACTTACATCATATAGAACACGACTGACCAGAATAATTCACGCGGGGAGACACGGTTGCGAAGATAGCCCAAAGATCGGGTTCCTACAGAGGGAAGTTCAGGCGTGTAACTCATGAAGTTCAGGTTGTGATCAGAATAATATTCTGATCCCGTGACCAGAATAGTGTTTATGTATACACACACACACACACACATCTGGGCTATTCTTCAACTGACGAAGTTTACAGGTTGGACTGACATAGTTTGCTACGTGAACTGATCTTCCTGTGTCTTCGATGGACGGAAACAGGGGATTCAAGGGGGAGCATCCAGGGGTTCTCCGGCGCGGTGCTGCGGGCCATTCATTGCCAGAGGAGACATGTACAGGGTTCCGCATGTGCGCGCGCTCACTTGGTCGTGTTTTCCGATCTCAAGTCACCGGAGGTGACGGCGTGGGCATTTGGCGGCGGAGGTGTTGCAGGCATTGGTGTTTACCGTGGTGTTCGTAGCCGTTGATTTTATGTCCACTTTGTTGTTTTATGTGTTATTTGGATGTGAGAATGATCGGTGTGTTAGAGTTTTTGGAGATTCTTTCACTGTAATTTCTGATTAGAAGTTTTGCTGTTCTTGGTCGTTGGCCATGTCCGCCATGCGAATGTGTTCTTCTTTTTCTGATGTTTTATTTTCGAATTGGCGTTGCAGGGAGAGAGATGAGGATTGTATGAATAGATTTGTGTTGTCAATTTTGCTTCTTGAGTTGTTTCTACCCTGGATTCCCATGTGATTTTTTCGTTGGCGGAGGTGGTGTATGGTGGCTGACTGTAGCCTACAATTTCTTGTAATCTGGTCAAAGTGTGTAATTAAGTTGCGTGCTTTTCAGTGTTGTTTGAATGGCTATCGTATGTGTAGTTGGACTGCTCAGTGTCAAAGTTGTATTACTATGCGTTGACATCGGAGTAAGTATTTTCTACTGGCTTCCTACCCAAGCATATGCACTTTGAGTATAAAGCCCGAGCCCTCTGTCACTTTCATTCCACCAGCTGCCACCAAAGAAAAACCAGATGGATCCTGAGCTGGGAGAGGTCACAGAGGAGGGGGATGTCGTCGATGTGAGGGCTGCAGTAGCGGAGCAGAGGAGGAGGAAGCGCAGGCGCAGGCAGAGGGCACGACGTGCTGCCGAGGAGGAAGTGGAGGCAGAGTTCAACAGACGCCTTGCACGCGAGGTGATGGATACTTGCAACTCCAATGAACTGGAGCTACTTTTCCTAGAGGGCAGGGGAAGGAACCATAGTCAGATCATCAGTTGGCCTAGGGCGAGAGCAGCCACGACTCCACATCCATCCACCAGGACCAAATGGCGTCGTTTCTTTCATCATTATGACTGAAGTACTGAATTTTTATGGTTTTAAGATTGTGTAGTGAGGGAACAGATGGTTAAATGACTAAATAAATTCAACTGTCTACCTCTGAATGAGTTGTTTTATCTACATATGTTTGTTTTGTGCACTTTGAACTGCTACTTTATCTCAAGTTGAACTGATTTGCGGTCAAAGTTGTATGACTTGTATAATAACTATTTTCTACCAGCTGGCTGCCCACCTGCCTATTTATTATTTTTATAATCTGCGAGTCTTCCTGGCTATAAATTCTATCCATCTATGTGTGGTGTGTGGCTCAGTCTCCCCCTCCTTTTTCTTCATTCTTCTAGAATCAGATCTAGGTTTCTCCCTCTTCTCTTTGTTGTTTTCTTCCCTTTTCCTATGTTTCCCATGGAGGATTGTTCATGCGGATGTCTTGCAAAGATGGCTCGCATAGCGACGGCTGTGTGTACGAATCTAGTTTGGAGCTCACTAAGAATCAGCGCCGTGGCAAACTTTCGTGTTTGCTATACATCAACCATGGGTTTCACGCACCCTATGTTTGTTGCCAGACGGTTGGGGACTTGGAGGAATCATGGGTACGTGTTTCTATTCCTTTTGTTTTCTTCTTTTTGTAGGTCTCATTTTGAATCCCATGGACTGAATCTGTAGTTTAGTTTTACCAATAGTTTGTCTATAATTTTAATTTGGTTTTGTCAGAAGTTAACAGTAGGGATTTGTGTGTGTATTTGTTCATTACATAACAGTATTTATCCATTTTTGTATAATCCTTGTTCTGTTTTTGCCAGATGTTTTACTGTAGGGGTATTGATATGTACATTTCTTCAGGTTAGTCAGGTCATATGACTAGTTAGTTTGGTGTTTTTGTTTTGGTTTAGATATTTCTTTTCACTTTGTTATGCAATAGTTCCTAGATCTGTGTAAATATTCAGTTATGTCAGGTGTTCACTTTATTTTCTACTCCCATGCCTATTTGCAGAAAATGTCACCCAGAATCAGGATTGTTGCTCCTAGTTCCGGGATACTGAAGATGGAGACTTCAAACAAAAACGGGTATCAGTTGATGGAAGTTGCCTACCACATTGACTTTGATGGTTGCATCAACCTAACTATTTGGTGGAAGGAGTTTGTGGCAGAGTCTGGAATTGAGGATGGAGATGTGGTTATGGTTATGTTCTCCATGGAAGATTACTCTCTGATGTTCAGAATTTATGTGATGTAGGTTTAAATGTGGCAAATGACGCTAGTTGTGAGATTTGTGTGCGTTTGATTATGTTGCAGTATTTTTTTCTTTAAAACAATGCATGTGAGATGGTTGAATTCTATGTTATTACCAGATGGTTTGGAAGAATTTCTTTGTATGTTATTGTATGCGCTATTTTTTATTTATGTAATGCTTCCTTTTTTTGCTCAAGCACAATTGTTTTTTATATATTTTTTATATTTGAATTGGAACAATTATAGTTGAACTGATGGGCATCCTTTGTTTTTAGTGAGATATTTTAATGTACATAGCTCGCACATGAAAAATATACGCTGAAGATGGTTGTAGGACCCCTTGCGCTTGAGTTTGCTGAACTTACATGCTGTTAATGATAGTACTGAACTATTTTAGATGTCCATGGCCAACCGCTTTCGTTTGTTGTAGAGCATTTTTTTCTTACTATTTGACATGAATTTTAGAGCACAATTTTATTTTTTAGTTGAATAGTGATAGTTCTAGTATTATTTTAAATAAAAAGAATTTAATCATTACTGCACAATACTAATTTTACTTGAACCTTATGAATTTTAGTAGTTGAACTTTTTAAAATTTTGTTTCTGAAATTTTTATTACAATCTGCTACGTTTAATTTTCCAAAAAAATATTTTTTTAATTTTTTAGTTCTTACAATCAACATGTGTTTGAACTATTCTACATTCTTTATTTTGAACTGATTTCTTATAAGTTTTTTTAATTATCTGCATTTGTTTCTTTCTTACTTGGTCGTGTGTGATCGGTTGGAATTTTGTAATGGGGCCCCAGGGCCATTGTTTTCGGCCCAAATAGCTCGTCTGCGCGGCTGTGCAGTGCGGCGTGCGCTTGCACTATACGTTTAGTCCCACCTCGCTAGACGAGGGGGCTCTCGACCTATTTATAAGCGCTACCGAGGCTTACTGGTCGAACTCCTCTAAATACTTACCTGAGCGCTTATGCACGACGCTTGCTCTTTGTCATGACCTGTGGGCCCTGGTGGGTTGGCCCCCGCAGTCTGGTTTACAATGGATTCGCCGGTGGTTTCACAGTTGGCTTGAGTCCTAGTACCCACCTGCGTTGGGCCGGCCTGTCCCTTGGGCAGCCAATATTTTTGATTCTTAGCATTTTTCCTTTCTAGTTTTTATGATTTTTTGCCTAATATAAGAATTTTTTATTTTAGTACTGAATGTTGTCCTCTGCTTGAACTGCATCTTTTTTATAGTGTGTTTCCCTAGCATTCTCTTTGTCCTCATTTTTTTCAGCATTTTTTTGGATTTTTTATGAACATCTGGGTAAGATATATAGGACCGCACCGACTGGCATAGTTGTACTGACAATTTTTTTGTATGGACTGAAGAACATCTATCTTTTTAGGGTGTGTGGGTGCGTGGGGGGGGGACAGAATAACCGCACTGCGCCTGTCAAACGCACTGCTGCGTTAGCGCGAGGCCAAGCCGGGAGGGTCGGGACCCCCCTCCCCCATCCCAGCGAGGCCGAGCCAGGAATGTGACATAGCAGGCGACGACGCGGCGTGCCGCGGCGTCCCATGCGGAGGCAAGTCCGTAACATGACTTGCCCCATTATCTATCTTTTTAGAGGAAAAAACGAGCACCGCACCAAGGGGCATAGTTGTACTGACACATCTTCCTTATATGGACTTGCCCCCATTATCTTTTCTTTTTAGGGAAAAAACTAGCACCGCACTGAGGGGCATAGTTGTACTGACACATCTTCCTTGTATGGACCTACTCCCATTATCTATCTTAGGGTGTGTTGGTGCGTGTGGGGGGGGGGACAGAATAACCGCACTGCGCCTGTCAAACGAGCGCACTGCCGCATTTGCACGAGGACGAGACTCGGGGGGAGGGGGGAGGGACCCCCTCCCCCATCCCGGCGAGGCCGAGCCAGGAACGAGCTGTAGCAGGTGACGACGCGGCGTGCCGCGGCGTCGCATGCGGAGGGGAGTTCGTAACATGACTTCCTCCATCATCTATTTTTTAGGGGAAAACCAGCACCGCACCGAGGGGCATAGTTGTACTGACACATCTTCCTTGTATGGACTTGCTCCCATTATCTTATCTTTTTAGGGGAAAACCAGCACCGCACCAAGGGGCATAGCTGTACTAACACATCTTCCTTGTATGGACTTGCCCCCATTATCTATCTTAGGGTGTCTGGGTGCGTGGGGGGGAACAGAATAACCGCACTGCGCCTGTCAAAAAAGCGCACTACCGCATTAGCGCGAGGCCGTGCCGGGGGGAGGGGTCGGGATCCCCCTCCCCCATCCCAGTGAGGCCGAGCCAGAAATGAGCCGTAGCAGGCGACGATGCGGCGTGCCACAGCGTTGCATGCGGAGGCAAGTTCGTAACATGACTTGCCCCATGATCTATCTTTTTAGGGTGTGTGGGTGCGTGGGGGGACAGAATAACCGCACTACGCCTGTCAAATGAGATCACTACCACATTAGTGCGAGACCGAGCCGGGGGGAGGGGGAGGGACCCCCTCCCCCATCCCGGCGAGGCCAAGCCAGGAACGAGCCGTAGCAGGCGACGACGTGGCGTGCCGCGGCGTCGCATGCAGAGGCGAGTCCGTAACATGACTTGCCCCCATTATCTATATTTTTAGGGGAAAAACCAGCACCGCACCGAGAGGCATAGTTGTACTGACACATCTTCCTTGTATGGACTTGCCCCCATTATCTATCTTTTTAGGGGGAAAACCAGCACCGCACCGAGGGGCATAGTTGTACTGACACATCTTTTTTGTTGTATTGATTGACGAACAAACGCCGTCAGTAAGAGGCGGTTTTTGTCATACACTGAGGTGGATCTGTAACAAAACTTGCGTCATTTTGGTATCTTTGTTAGGTGCCTGCATTGTATAATGTGCTGCGGCGTCATATGTGTACATGAGTGTGAGGATGCAAGTCCTTAACATGAATTTGTGATTCAAAGCGTACCACCATTTTTTTGTACTTATCGTTATTTTTTTGAGAAATATTGCACTTAATCTTTTATAGTCTATGTAAGGTATTTCAATTGTACCTTTTTGATAATTTTTATTGTACTGTTATGAGATATTATTTGTACTTTAGCCGTTTGTTTTCTCCCTCTATATTAATTTTTTATTGTATTTAATTTTTGGTATTATTTTTAGTAACTTCCCTGAGATAGTGGGCTTTGCCCCTTTTCTTTTTCTTCCACGATCGTGGGCTTTAGCCGTTGGTTTTCTCCCACTCACCTTTTAACCTCCACCCTCCCCTGTTCCACTCCCCTCCCCTCCACAAATCGCTTCCTTATTCGTTCCCCTCCTCTCCTCTTCTCGCATAGAAGCTGCTTCTCCTGTTTCACCGCGGGAGCGTCGGCCGGCAGGTTGAACTCCAAGGGGAAGGTCTGTGTGCTCTGTTTGTTGCTTTGCTCTGCCCTCGACTCCCCTTGTGTCCCCTTATGTACATATTTTTCCTGTATTTCTAAGTTAATGCTCTCGTGCTGTCTCAGGATGGATTCACTAGGGTTCCTTTGCTCTTGAACGACCGGCTCGCGTGAGTCATACTGGATTCGGTGGTGGAGTTTGTGTTTGCCGGTAAGAGTTTTGCTTTGTTCGGCTTCCTTCGTTTCTGAAATAGGTAAGCACCCTATTTTTTGTTCATGTGTCTTGCAGTTCTGGTTCGGCAGATTTTAGTTCTGTAGATCTCAATGGGTACATCATCCAGTCCAGACAAGTTCAATGCAGGTAATTCGTTGTGCCGAAACCTTTTTTTTGTGTTTTCTGCTGCTTAATAGGTTTTTAGTTGTATAGGTGTTGTCGTATGGACATTACAAGTTGTATGGATTTTGATAGTTGTTAATTTTTTCCTTGGGAATGTGTGGTATGTCTAGTTTCTAGGTCACTGTAACCTGCACACAGGTTGGAGTACTAATCACCATGTGTAGTTTGAACTATTGTACTGGCATCTGAATAGTTTGTAGTAGTCTGAGAAGAACTACTATGATGTTGAAAGAGCTGACATTTTGAAGTTCGATGTGCGAGTGGTGGGGTGATCTTGTTTTATTGGTTGCACTTGTAGTGTTCATATAGTTGAACTGATTGCTTGTTCATGTACTTTTTTCCTTTTTTGCTGATTATGATGTTGTTGCAGATGTTGGAGTGCCGGTGCCTCCTGATTCCGACAAACCAGAATGCTTTCAAGATATTGTGAATGTTATTTTTGAGATACCAAATCCTCTAGAAGAACTTGCGAGTGTTGCTGGTGTTTCCCTTATATTCTGCACCAAGGCCGTTAGAGGACGGATATGATGACGCTCTGATGAAGTTAAGATCGGAGCTTGACATTAGCAGGAATAGAGATATCAAGACGAAGGATTTGATGGGTAAGCTCAAGGTGCTTGTCAAGGATCCTAGCAAAGATGACCTTGCTCTCAAAGTGTTCTTCATTATTGTGTTTATGAAAGTTGTGTTGCCTGGTGCCGCCCCTCGTGTTTCCAGAGAGGCAGCAATGTTTGAGGATCTAGTCATTGAGGACATGGCTAATATGAATTATTGCCAGCTGACGGTTGATGCGCTTATAAGGGCTGTTGTTAGGTACCAACCTGGTGTTACCCTTGGGAAGGCAATCACAGGCTGTGCTATAGGGCTGTTGTCAGGTACCAAGATGGTGTACCTTGATGGCCTTATCCGTGGCAAGATTCCGGAAGTTGACATGCGAGTCCACCACATTTGTTTCATGGATCAGGACAAACTTTTCGATCTGGATGATGCAGATTTCATAAGAGAAGGCAACGCAGATCCAAAGACTTGGGTGTTTGGGAAGCTTCCAGTGAGTTTTATTTCTCTCGTGTCTTGCAAACCTTTTTTTAGGTATAGCTATTTTTGCTGGAGTGAACATGTGTACTGTAGAGTTACCTGTTTAGATTTTGTCATTTCTTAAGCTTTGTGAGGTTTAGGTATGATTTTTAGTACTGTTGTGTCATGTGTGGTTGAACTGAATCTCTTGTTCAACCGACCTGTTTGTACATACTAACAAATTGTCACTAATAGTGAAATATCGTTAGTATTGTGGATTTAAATCTGTTAATATAATGTTTATTTTTCCCTGTGTGTTGCATTGATTAATTAACCCTTTTTCCATCATTCGTAGTGGAAAACTGTGGCACCCCGGCTCAGAGAAACCGGAACGCCCCATATTCCAGCCCAGAGATCGAGGAGAATTCTTCTGGAATACGGCACTGCTTAGCATAGAACAAATCAGCTCTTTATTGCAATCTATTGGGGTACAAGGGGATTACATCGGCATGACGACACTACGCCTGCCACGGTTGCTCTATGCAAGCAGCAGAACAACACGACGCAGCGGAATGACTACTGGCAGCGGAACAACGACGACGGTGGTGAACTCCAGTCCGCAGGGACTCTGGCTGGAACGCTTATCCTAGCGCGCAAACAAGGGATCCATGACAAACAAGCAATCATATCTGGCATGACCTGCAAACTGGCATGACACGCCAGGTCAGTACATTGAATGTACTTGCAAGCTCACAGCAATCAAGACAAACAATAGCATGGCAATTATAGGTTAACAAGGATTAACATGATACTATCGGATCAATCATAGCATGAACAAGATGATACAACTAGAACAATACGAGCATGGCATAAACATATGAGCATGATAGTACTTGCATGCAACATGATGACGCTATCATGCACCAACTTACTCTGCTCGGGTTACATCGTAACCATCACCTGCACAAACTTACCATCACGGATATCACACAATCATCTCAGGATCCAATCAAGCTTGGTATTAACAATACCGTAGTAATCATTTATGACCACAAGGAGCTTGACCTTTACCCTTGACTCTTGCATAACATCACAAATATCCAAAAAGTCGGTATTCACGATACCACAGTGATCCTCTCACGATCACATAAATATCAACCAACTTCTTTCTGCATCAAACCGGGGTTGTTATTAAGCACATTATTATTACTGTTGACCCATAGTGTGACCGACACGAACTGGGCCCTTATCAGCGGGCGCGGCTATCGATAGATTTAACACACACACACTGCAGAGGTTAGCACACTGTACCCACACCACGGAACCCATGGTCTCGCACTCCCATACGTGCGGACACGGCGTTCCGACAAAACCGATCTACTGCCATGACACTCCCCGGCCACTCTGACCAAATCCCCTTTGGGCTAGGTCCTGGGTGGCCCCGTGCCTACCAAAGGCACCAACGGCCACCGTCGTGGCAACACGGTCCCAAACGGGGACAAGGATCCATACTCAACAACGGGAACACAAGGCTTATGCCGTCCTACCTGGCCAAGGTAGCGCCCGCGCATAACCTTCCCTCGTGGGAGGCACCAGTGAGAGGCATGACAATAGACCCAGTTAGGGCCTTCCCATAAGGCAAACGTGGTTGCACTGGTCAGCTCGATATGGTGGCACCATGACTCAGCCAACAGTTGTTCAAGTTCAATTTAATCCGGTTAAACTTGAATGCAATATGCTGAGCCATGACAAAAATAACAGGATGCAACTACAATGCATGAACATGATATCAAAATAAGCATGGATGTGCAATATAATCAACGAGCATAAGAACAACATTTGAGCATTTATCCATATGAGCATAGCATACCTACGAGCATGAATATCACAACTAGAACATTACTCATAGCATAACATGACTACTAGCGTCAGCAATAACTACCATGCATTAACATAACGATAAACTACCATGCAAGCATTTAACCAACTGGGTGCAAAAGAACATGCATAACAACGGTACTCGGAACAGACGATAATCATGCACCGAAGACCATCACAAGCATGTACTACTCCCAAGCATGGTAATAAGAAAGTACTACTAGCAAGTAGTTCATGATAACAGAGTGCAAGAAAACATAGCATGACGGTAAACACCGATCCATAAGCATAACCGAAATAACGACAGCAGTAGCAAAACAATCAAATAGTTATTAAAGATTCAAGTTGAAAACCAATGCTTCTGCATGGCTATCATGCAAATGGTGGTTGTGGCTTGCCTGGGGATGGAGAAGGCTCCGGGAAGAAGTGCGGAATGATCGCGGAAAGATTCGCTGGAAAGATTTGCTCTCGGAGGGGGCTGATTAGGGGAAAGGGTAAAATGATCATTTCCAGTATGTCAAACCATAGTGAAAATGGTACCAAAAGTTCGGACTCGACGAGACGAAGAAGTGGGCTTTGGATTCACCTCAATCGGAGTTACGGGCAAGAAGTTATAAGAGTTTTTCTGCCAGGGACCTATCTATAATGAAATCACCACAAACAAGCCCTCAGCCGGAAAAACCGAAAGCGCCTTCTCAGAAAATACGTTTTCCGGAATGGAAAACGCATTTTGGCCCGAAGAAGACCAGAGTACGCTTTCGTAAGGGGAAAGCGCATACGGGCAAATCCCGCGTCCACTTATCCACGTCAGCTTCACCGGGTCAACCCCCTGTGCGGCTGACGGGTGGGGTCGCGGGGCCCACTGGTGAGCTGGCGTCGGCAGCGTCATCTCCCTCCTCTCGCCAGCGCTTGGCGGCGGCAGAGCCAGCCCCGACGAGGCCTGCCGGAGCTACGGGGCATCTCCGGCGAGGCTCCGTATATGGGTGAGCTCAGCAGGCTCCGGCGCATCTCCAGGGCTCATCCACGGACTACGGGGTGGTCCAGGGCGATGGCAACACGGGCGTCGGCGGAAGGGGTCTACGGGCTCCGGCGAACGCGAGGACCAGAGCCACCGGGGAAGGAGGAGGGGTATCGGGGCGGTTTCTATGTGGAGTAGGAGGCGTCTGGAGGTGGTGGAGTGGAGGGAGAGGCTCGACTTCGAGCCGATTTAGGAGGGAGGGAGCGGCGGCCGTGGCGAGCAATGGCCACGAGGAGAGCCGCTCGAGCTCAGAGGAGGGCCTGGGGGAAACTAGGGGAGTGCCTTGAGTGCGATGGTGAGCTCGGGTGGCCACGGGGTTGGCTTAAATAGCCGTGGCAAGGCGGTTCGAGCTCGGGTGCCATTGCGGACGCGTGTCCGGTGCCGCGGACGCGTGTGCTTGCGACCAAGCTCGAACGGCGACGAGGGGGAAGTGGACGAGGGTCACGGAGACGAGAGGGGCTCGGGGACAAGAGAGGGAAGGAGCCACGACGCCATTAATGCCTTGTCGGCACTGTGCGCCCGTGGACTCGCGGCGACGAGCACCGACGGAGAAGCGGACGGAGGGGGAGCTAGCTCCAGGGGAACGGCAACAATGCGGGCTAGCTGTTGGACACGACGAGGCACGCGAAGACGACGAGAGGAGGAGGGGCCCAAAGCAAACGACGCTCAGCTCGCGTCCATTGCTGCCAGAGCGCGTGCAAACGACGCGGTCACCACTTTGACCGGCAAGGAGGGGACGCGAGAGGCTGCAGAGAGCTGTCTAGTGATTAGTCCTTACATACTAGAGGCCGAGGAAGTTGATGGATCGATGAAAGGAGCCAAGGAGGGATGTGAGTGATCGCCTGAAGTTCGCTGTATCAGTTTTGGCTGAGTACTGCTGATGAACAGGGAGATGATTGGTTCAAACAGAGTTGTCTGGGGTGTTTGACTATGGAAGGACTACGATTTTGGAAAAGTTGAGGTGATTTGGACCAATATTTGATATAGTTGCTTCACAACTGCTTAACTTTTTCCAGAATAGAAATCAAGATGATGCACTCAAATGGTGAAGCCACTTGAGCTGAAAATGGGCAAGGCTAGATGATTTGGGCATATGAGAGTGCCATATAAATTTCATACCATTTGGAAAAGTCAAAGTGGTACTTCCTTCATAATGGTCCTCTCTGGACAGAAACTTGAGAAAATTCCTGAGGGAAAGTGGCTAAATGGATTGAGCCATAACTTGGTGGAGGGAGTTTATATGGATAGGAGATGGCCGAGAAAAATTTACAGCCATAATGAAGCAAGATAAAATATACTTGCTTCACAAACTGAAATTTTGGACAGAATCAAAGATTTGAATCTATGCTCACATGGAGGCATTAAATGAGCTCAACTTTGGTGGAGGGCTATGATTTTATGATATGAATGACCATGCAAAAGTGCAACTCATTTGGATATGCCTAGCTTGTACCTCCTTCACAAAGTTTCTTTCTGGACAGAAACTTTGGAAACTCATAATTAAATGACTACTAGGCAAATGAGGTTGCATTTTGTCATGTGGCAATTTTATGGAAAGTAAAAGGTGTCCAAGGAGTTTGAGGTCAATTGGGCAAAGGAAAATAGCACTTGCTTCACAATGTGCCATTTAGGGCAGAATAGGAAATGAATTATTTGAGCATGATGATAAACATGGAAAATGAAATGTTTTTCCATATTTGAGGAAGATAGGACCCAAACAATTTATGAGAATTATTTGGGAATTTTAGGAGTGATGGAAATATAGGTTGCTTCACAACCTAGGGCAGACAGGGTTATTCCTTTAATAGAAAAAGGAATATTCCCTAGCAAAAGAATTTTGGGATTGGGCTAGGATGGAAATTATATGATCTAGGGAAGGATTTTAGGATGACAAGCCACTCTGGAAATAAAGAAGAGGTCATCTTCTTCAGTTTCCAGACCACAAAGCCACGGAAAAAGAAAACTCAAGCAAAAACCTCAGAAAATCAAATGAAAAAGAAAGGGCCAAAAATCAGGCTGTGACAAAAAGTAATGAGGAAGTTGTCATTTTCCGAGTGTATAAACGGCCAGTCCTGGAGATGCCGTCTCAAGTTCCCTAGATTTCATCTCTGCACGATGAGTTGAGAGATAGCCATAGTGTTGAGGGTGCTAGTTATGCCCCCTGGCCCTAGTAAGGCTAGTACTTCATAGAGGCAGGGTTTTGGTATTGATGTAGCTGTTTCTGCGTTGGAGCGCACTGAGCATATTTTTAGTAATGCGTGTTCTGAGCTGGAAAAGGTCCCAACTACAGTTGAGCGTCTGAGCTGTATCAATGGTATCCTCCCTGACGGTCATCAATTTAATGCTGAGGAAGCACATGACTATATTGAGATGGAGAGAATTTTAATTAGTGATATGCGTGATGGTGATGCTCAACTAATTCAGAGCTCAGTCATCTGTTGAACAACATGAAGCATTCCAAAACTATGCAAGACTCTCACTGCAAGCCATATGATGAAAGTGCCAATGTTGTTATCAAGCAGATTGAGCCGGATGAGGCTGCTGCCACTGACAGCAGGGCTGGTGATGGTACTAAGGCTGATGTTTCTGACCACCATACGGATGATGTTGGCTTGGAGTCCCTTGTTGTTGATGTGAGTCAGTCCTTGATGTTTGCATTTTTTACTATGTTGTTCTGCTGTCAGTATTGTAGTTGAACTTTCTCAGGTTCATCTATTTATTAATTTTTTTTCATGCAGGAGACCAGTCATGATGTTGAGGCTGCTGTTGACTGTGGAATTAATGATCCATCTACTGATAAGAGCAAGGTTATTTTTATTTTTTATTGTGTGTATATATATTCCTGAATTTTCATGCGCACCAATGTGCCTTACATGTTCATTTTTCTATCCCACACCGTTAAGAATTTGTAGGTGATACCTACCTTTTGTTAGTGTAGTTTAACTCTTTGTGTGTTGTTGCTAATAATAGCATTGTTTTTTGCTTCATTACTATGAATCAGGGTCCTGTTGTTCGTGATGAGCCTTGTTTGACCCTCGGTGATGTTCCTTTGAATGTTAGTAGCAGCAAGATCGTTATGTTGCTGTGGATGCTGCCAAGGTTTGTTTTTCTGTGCTTGCATTAATTTTATATGCAGTTTTCATTGCTGTTTCTTTGTAGCTGTAAAAGTTAGTCTGTGCACCCCTTGCTAGCTTTTTTGATTGTTAGTTTTTCTCATCTTATTCACTTTCTGAATTTTATTTTTTTAGATGACTGATGTTGAGCGCTAGGCTGCCATTAGTGGTTGAGATGATGCTTGTGCTGTTCCATTGAGCAGTGGGCGCGATGTTGGTAGCAAATTTGCCTATGAGGATGTTGGTGCTGCCAGCATACTTGATGCCAAATTGTCTGGTGTTGGTATTGCTGAGAATGATAATCTTTCTGATTCTGAAGATTTGCCGCCAGAAAATTTCCCTCCTGGAGGGCTTGATTACGGTGATGCATTGCAAGACGCCGATGTGTCTAGCATGGAGGAGGTGCCATCTGAGGATGATGATTTACTTCTATTGATTTCTTCTGGCCCCTTGACGTAGGAAGCGCTCCTGTCGTCCCAGGATTTTCTTTCTTCAGACCCTGAAAGCGCAGGCATATTGTTGTCCTCACATGATCTTCCATCGTCAAACCCTAAAACTGCAGGCATATTGCTGTCATCACAGGAACTCCCATCGCCAAACGCTGAAAGTGCAGGTAAGGACTTGTAAATGAGGCATGCTTCTCATTTATGGCATTTTGGACATGTTCACTTGTAGTGCTTGAACTTATTGTTTTTTCCTTCTTTTTCTGCAAGAAGAAGGTGGTAATGTTGCTAAGGTTGATTCGTTTTTCTTTGCTGTTACGAGGTTGCGCATGAACCGTGGGAAACGGTTAGTTTGGGATTTTACGCGTATCATTTTCGTCTCTTTTTCTTTCTCTCATATGACTATTGTTGTCATTGCAGTAGTTTTAATTCATGTCATCTTTGTGTTTTCCTAGTGAAAAGCCGATGTTTTGAAATAGCGAATGCGATGCCAGTGTTGGTTCTGTTGCTACAGCGTTTGTCCCCACTGGCATGCTCAACTCAGACAAGTGCTGGCGTTGTTTTATATTCTCTATGTCAGAATTACCAAGAAACTGACAAGTTGATAGTTCCCAGATGGGTGACGGGCAGTATTTTGCTTTCTACATAGGATGATAAGTTATTTTGACAATTTTCTAATTGTTGTTGTTCTTTTTGTACAATAGAGCAAGATCAGTGATGGAA
Source organism: Triticum aestivum (assembly GCF_018294505.1). Classification (NCBI taxonomy): domain Eukaryota; kingdom Viridiplantae; phylum Streptophyta; class Magnoliopsida; order Poales; family Poaceae; genus Triticum; species Triticum aestivum. Next base: position 144,172,003 of record NC_057805.1, read on the forward strand.
ATATTGATGCCAATGTGCTGCAGTGGTTCGCGAGATCAGGGGCTGATGGTTTTGACCAAGTAGGTGAACTTGACCTTATTGTACAAATGAACTAGAACTGTCATGTTTTCTTGCAAGTTTGGGAGGTGGGAATGAACTTGAGTAGCCTGCTTTTCCCCCTTTACTTATGAATGATGTGTGCTTCTTTTTTGAGGCTGCACTTATTGTCGCAAGGAAATTGAACTCATATCTTTGTTGCAAGTTTGGGCGGTGGATATAAACTTGAGTAGCATTTATTTTTTGTAGTGAGTTGCTTACTCAATTAGAACTTATGATTATCTGATCTGTTTGGACTTCTGGATTTCAATTTCCCTCTTTTATTTATTGTTTTGGAGGCTGAATAGTTTGTTTCATTATGGTTTGTTAAATTCATTTTTCCTCTGCATTTTTTTGTGAGCTTCTTTTCCCTACTTTTGATCCGCCGTCATTTGCGGCTTCCATGAAGCCTACTGAAGAATCTGGGTATTGGTGCTTGATTGTTCTGAATTTGAGGTTCCGTCGTTTCGAGTGTCTTGATTCACTCCGCGATGAAACCTGGAGTGATGCAGTTAGATTCTTAAGGACCATGACAGATAATATAAAGAAGCTTTGGAGGGAGTCCAGCGTAGACAGGGCCAAACCGTTCTCGCCGGTGCATATTGATGGTTTCTCTTGCGAGTTTGTGCGTGTGCCGCAGCAGCAAAACACGTGAGTATCCATTTTTAATGATTTTTGTTAGTTGTTTTTGTTGCTGGGATGCGTGGTTTTTCCAATTTTGGGTTGTATTCTTGTATTTTGAATTTGTGATGTACCCTTTTGTTTTTTCTTTTGTTAACATGCATGATTGTGGCTTCTTGATGCTACAAACTGCAAGACCTATCATTGCCGGGAGGATGGTGTGATTGAAATGTTGGATTACAGCCACGAAGACGTTCTTGACATTAGAAATACTTTGATGTATACCTGCGCGACTAGCGATGTGTTTGATGTTGACTTTCGGGGTTTGTTTGGCATCGAACCCTGTATGTATGCATGACCTTTTTTATTTTTCTAGCTTGTACTTCTTGACTAGTACTATCATGAATTCTGTATTTGAGCTTACCCTTGTTGCGCTCCTTCTTTTTTTATTTGCAGGTGAGTGGCTGGATCTTGGTGAGCATGACTACAGGATCTTTGGCAGCCAGTTCTCGGAGCACGAGCATATAGTTATTGATTTGAGCCAGGGGCGTTCTCCTAAAAAGACAAGATCCGGTGTTATGAAGGGGCGGTTGGGAGCTCTGAAAGGTTCTATGGCTGCTTGTGCAGAGAGCCCCTCTACACCCAAGAATCCCATTGTGCAATTGATAGACACTGATGATGATGCGTTTGACAAGATCGGTGGCATGGGAAGAGTCACCAGGAGCTCTGCTGCCAAGGGTGTATCTCCCCTAGCTGGAATAGTGGGTCGTAGAGCTGGTGTTGCTAAGAAGGATCCTGCTTTGAAGTCTGGCAATGTTACAAGCACGAAGCGTGCACCCAGATCTCCTATCAAGTTTTGCTCCCCTGTGCAGCAGCTTTACCCTCATAAATTCCTTCACCTGGACAAGGCTCGCAAGTTGTATAATCTGTTGCTTAGTGATGAAGGACGTGAGAAGTATGCCAAGTGAGTATCTCTCATTATGTTTCCTCTTCTTTTCTTCTGTTGTTTCTAACTACTAGATAAATATGACCTGAACTGCTCTTTTTATACAACTTGAACTGCTATGAATGCCTTATCTTGCTTCCCCTGTTTTTGTTCTTGTGTGTGCTGCAGGACTGCGTTCTCAATGATACCTCAACTCGATGATAACGTAACCACCTTCACTGTGAAACACATCTGGGAAGTTTTTGCACCTGGACAAATGATGGAGGGTGATGTAGTGGACTTCCTCATTGATGATTGGAAGCGAGATCCCGAGAGAAATGCTGATTTCGCTTCTGGAAAAAGGGTCTTGCTGAGTCCATATTTCATCATGATAATGAATCAGATCATTTGTTTCTATGAAACAAGACTGCCTATTGTTTTATGAGTTCTAAAAAATACATTGCTTGTTGATCCTTTTCCCCTGTCTATTTCTTTTTTGGCTTTTTGCAGGTTGTCCTTGAGTGTACGTTTTACGGTGATGAAGATAACACTACAAAAAAAAGACACATCCGTGACATTTTGGGCCAAACGAATTTTTTTCCTGTCATGCTTATGACACTTCTATGACGATAATTGTGACAAAACCTGATATCATCATAGATGTGGTGGGTTCCTACTTCTATGACAAAGAATCATGATAGTAAATGGGCTTTTCATCCTGGGCGGGCCGGAGACACAGCTGCATGACATTCTTTGGGCCGTCCATGACGAAAAAAACCGTGGTAGAAGCGAGGGCGAGGAAAATATCGGGGAGTTCCCGGTTCCAGTGGGTGGTCGGGCGCCGAGCGATGCGCATTTATCTCGTACACATATGCGCGTGGGTGCAAGGTGTTGAGCTCGAACTGAACCCGAGCGAGGCGTTCGCCTACTGAACCCGAGCGATTGCACTACAGGCTACGCGTTACTGAACCCGAGCGATCGATCGATCTGGCTGTTAACTGAAACCGATCGAGCGATTCCTTCGCTACTGCTACTAACTGAAGCCGATCGAACCTGCTGCCTCTTGATGAACAGTGAGCGTTGTTGGGGGGGGTTGGATGAACAGGACCCCGTGGTGTTGCCACTGGATGAACAGGACCCTGATCGATCGAGCCGGTTGGGGGTGGATGAACAGGACCCTGTGGAGGGCTGGTTGAACAGTAGCCGGTGGAGGGCTGGATGAACAGTAGCCCGTGGAGGGGTGGTTGAACAGGACCCCGTGGAGAGGGCTGGTTTAACAGTAGCCGGTGGAGGAGCGATTGAGGCTAGATGAACAGGAGCCCATGGATGAACAGTCACAAGTGGAGGCTGGAGGAGGTCGACGGTGGATGAACAGTGGCCCGTGGAGGCTGGAGGAGGTCGACGGTGGAGATGAACAGTAGCCCGCGGAGTCCCGTTTTGCGGTACGGCACACCCCTCCCGATGAACAGGACCCCCGTTTCGACCGTAGCGCTCCAACACAAGTCTGTTTCCTCCGTTTTGCGGTACCCTACACCCTTCCCGATCAACAGGACCCCGTTTCGACCGTATGAGGTCCAAGAGAAGTCCGTTTCCTCCGTTTTGCGGTACGCCACACCCCTCCCGGTGAACAGGATCCCGTTTCGACCGTAGGCGGTCGAACACAAGGCTGTTTCCTCCGTTCTGCGGTACGCCATGCCTCGTTTCGATTGGCTGTTCCGTCTAAGCCGGTTGGCTCCCGATGAACACGGCGATGCAGTTTCTCCATTCCGACCCAGCCGGTTGGCTGCCGATGAATAGGACGCCATCACTGCCTCTCTATGTACACGAGCACTGGTCGTACGTATGCGCGAGTAGGCGTTCGAGACCCCGCATGTATGTACGTACGTGGCCATATTTACTTTCTTGCACCCTGGCTGTACGTACGTGTACACGATATTAACGGGACTCTGTGACATGCTACGTGCGCGCCTCTACTACGACACGTGCCCTTCCTTACTCGGCCACGGTTCATCGCTGCAGCCTGCAGATAGACAGATCAACCAGTATGTACGTACACGTTCGCGACCAGAATGACAACGCTACGTACACTTCGACCAGGTGGGTCCCGACTGTCAGGGACGATGAGGAATCACTTCCTTGCATGCGAAGATGTAGCCAGTGGGTCCCAGCAGTCAGGGGGAAACATTTTTTCACGAAATACGGTGGCCCGTCCGGTGGGTCCCTGCTATCAGGTGGAGGAATCATTATTTTCCGCGTAATAAGGAGGCACTTCCTTGCTGTGGCCGTGGACCCAGCTGTTAACCTCTCCACGTATAGTACTCTTCCGATGGAAGTCGCTCTGTGACCACATTGACCACGCCACGCCGAGAGCACCAAGGCGGTGGACGACGACAAGGCCTAGGAACGGGACGACGCAGAGCCGGGGAAGACGCGGCAGTGGATGCCCACGCGGTGCAGAGTACAAGGGTTCACTGGTTCAGCTGCGGTGAGAGGCTGCTGTCGCCGCAGAATAATATGGGGTAGGCCCACAAGTCAACTTAGTAGGCCCACAAGTCAGCCTCCCACTATGATGGGTCCCAGCTAGCTGGGGGTATTCATTTTTTGTGCGTAATAAGGAGGCACTTCCTTGCGTGCGAAGATATAGCTAGTGGGTCCAAGCTGTCAGCGGGGGGAACATTTTTTTCGCGAAATACAGAGGCCCATCTGGTGGGTCCAAGCTCTCAGGTGGAGGAATCAATATCTTACGCATAATAAGGAGGCACTTCCTTGCTGCAGCCGTGGACCTAGCTGTCAGCCTCTCCACGTACAGTACTCTTCCAATGGAAGTCGTTCCTTGACCACATTGACCACGCCGCGCCAAGAGCACCAAGGCGGTGGACGACGCGCGAGGCCTATGAAGGGGACGATGCGGAGCTGGGGAAGACGCGGCAGTGGATGCCCACGTGGAGAGGAGTACGAGGGTTCACTTGTTCGGCTGCAGTGTGAGGCTGCCGTCGCCGCAGAATAACAAGGGGTGTGGTTGAGTAGAGGGATGGCCTGGCCAGCGGTGGGAGTAGTAGGGGGCGGTGAGGGCTCTGCGGCAGCACAGCCGACCATGGAAGGCAGGAGCAGGCGTCACGACCAGCGCTGGTTTGGGCGGCTAGAGCAAGAAGACCAGAGGTTGAAGAAACACTACGGTCATTGGATGGACATCGTACGATCACTTGAGCTAGAATTGTTCATATTGACTAAGTTTACAAAGCCCTCCATCCGCGTCAACTTAGTAGGCCCACAAGTCAGCCTCCCACTATGGTGGGTCCCAGCTAGCAGGGGGTATTCATTTTTTGTGCGTAATAAGGAGGCACTTCCTTGCGTGCGAAGATATATAGCTGGTGGGTCCGAGCTGTCAGCGGGGGGAACATTTTTTTCGTGAAATACAGAGGCCCTTCCGGTGGGTCCAAGATGTCAGGTGGAGGAATCATTATTTTGCGCGTAATAAGGAGGCACTTCCTTGCTGCGGCCGTGGACCCAACTCTCAGCCTCTCCACGTATAGTACTCTTCCGATGGAAGTCGTTCCTTGACCACATTGACCACGCCACGCCGAGAGCACCAAGGCGGTGGACGACGGCGAGGCCTAGGAAGGGGACGACGCAGAGCCGGGGAAGACGCGGCAGTGGATGCCCACGCGGAGAGGAGTACGAGGGTTCACTGGTTCGGCTGCGGTGTGACACTGCAGTCGCCACAGAATAACAGGTGGTGTGGGTGAGTAGAGGGATGGCCTGGCCAACGGTGGGAGTAGTAGGGGCGGTGAGGCCTCCGCGTCAGCACAACCAACCACTGGAGGCAGGAGCAGGCGGTCTCGCCAGTGCTGGTTTGGGCGGTTGGTGCAAGAAGAGCAGCGATTGAAGAAGCAGCAGGACCGTTCGATTCAAATCCAACGGTCACTGTTGCTAGAATCGTTTGTTGTCTAAGTTGACAAAGCCATGCATACGTGTCAACTTAGTAGGCCCATAGGTCAGTCTCCGAACCGGTGCGCCCCAGATGTCAGATGGGAGGAATCATTTTTGTCGCGTAATAAGGAGGGAGTTGATTGCGTGCGGCCAGGCCAGCAGAGGGAGTAGGGTGGGCCGGTGAAGCCTGCGCGACATCAGAGCAGGCCACAATCGGAGGGAGCAGGCAGTCCCGCCGACGCTGGTTTGGCGGCTGGAGCAGGAAGAACAGAGATTGAAGAAGCACGTCGGTCGTTGGATGGACATCCAACATTCACTGCTGCTAGAATCGTGTGTTGACTGACAAAGCCTTGCGTAAGCAAGCCAGCCTCGAAATCTGTGGCGTGTACATCCCATTTGCTATTATTTTTATAATTTTTACTTATTTGCTAATTCATATGGAATTTATTGCAGGCCATTTTCTATATTTAGAATTGCTGCCCATTTTCTGGACAGTACCAAGGTTAAAAAATTGAACTAAAAAATGTGCGAAATTTTAAAAATTCGCAAATTTTTGCGGGGGAACAAAATATTGTTAATCAAAAAAATTAGTAGCCATACTAAAACAAATTCAAAATAAATAAGTACTATGTTATGTTAAAATCCAATGAAATATAAAATATCAGTGAAGAACAAAAACAAAAAAAATAAACTAATTGCCCATTTGCTATAAAATTTTTTGGAATTTGCAACCCCTTTGGTATTACTTTTAAGATATACTGACCATACTCTTTGGCCAGGCCAGAATGCATCCCTCCTCGTCTTGAAAGATTTGCAGCCTAGTAAGTCAGAGAAAACAAATAGGCCTAGCTTGGGTATTCTTCAAAAAGAAATAGTGGGCTACCTATTTTCCCAAAGAAAAAACTTCTGGGCTGGTCATGTTGTTAGACGGGCCACAGAGACCGCACAACCCAACTTATAGCCTGCTCCTCCGAACAAATCCTCAAAAAAAGTTGTGCAATTCTGTCGTTAATTGACTATACATTGACAATGATGTGGGTCCCAGATATCAGCAGGGTGGATTAGAGTAAAAAACGAGGTGTGCATCTGAGTAGTAAAAGAGGTGCTTGCTTGTCTTCGGGAGTGGACCTGGTAGGTCCATACTGTCATACTCACAACTATAGTCCTCTCCCGATTCACTATGTTGACATGGCCGGACGGCGACGCCGCAGGGAGCGCACCAAGGCGGAGGATAAAGTGCTGTCGCCAATGTGTTGGGCTGGGTTGGACATTCTTATTGAAAAATAAAAATTGACCGGAACTATTTACGACGTTGATTATGATTCGCATGAGTCTGCTGGTCGCAGGAAGAAAATGGTGGGAGAAAGAAGACCGGTCGCTATCTTTGCCTAAGAATAATGTCGACTGAATGTAACAACACTATCATAGGAAATAATATCCTCCTGTTAAAATTTGACTTTTAAAATCATGAATTTAAAGAACTGGCGCTTGACCATTTAGCTTTATTTATTTATTTATTTATTTACTTATTTATGTTTAGGGGACCATGAGCATGTACCTGGGCCAGATTCATGTGAGAGCCTCCCTTCCAGTTAATTACGGGCTCCTCTATTGGGCCTTCATCAGTGGGCTGCATGTTATCGACAAGTGGAAAATGTGTTCCGTACCAAAAATAGTATGCGCTACGTACGGTATGGGGCACTAAAGGATCAGACCGTGCAACGACTTACAAAACATTGTATTTGTCATTCTAACAACACATTTATTCAACCAATAGACGAAATATACTACTGATTGTACATTGAAAATAGCAACAGCAGCAACCAAGGCTGGGGGTGCAACAGAAGCAGTAAGCAGGCCAGAAGAGTAAAGATGCAGCTCTCTCTTCCAAACCAAACATCAGCTATCATTACAAAAGGGCTACCAAAAAATAACAAGTGTATGCATCAAACTAAATAAAGATCCTACTACACCAAGTGTACGCATCTAACTAACTGGCTCAGTTAGACGTTACTATTTATTAAGCTGTGGAGATTGGCTGACGGCTTGAACCAGATGGGTGCCTGACAAGGGAAACTCCAGCCAGCAGGTCGAAGTCTGATACTTGCGACCCTCTCTCCTACTTTGGGCTCCAGAGCGTGGCGGCACATATTAGGGTATGGTGCATGCAGAGACGCATGGTACGCTGTGTAAACACAATTTTGCCTGATGAACGAAACTGTGCTGCCATCATGATCCTTGCCATCGGTTATCTGCTGGTTAATCAGATAATTCAATCCGAGAGACAGAGAGCATGTACCAAGTCTACTTACCAGCCTCCAGTCAAAAATTCCTGAAGGCCCAGAGAAGCTGGGATCCTGCTCAAAGACCTTGAAGTGAGTGCGATTGTATTCCGTGAAACAACACGTTCGGTATGTGCGAACGATCATCAATCGTTCGCCATCGTCTGATCAAGCTAGGAACCACCTACAACTGCCATGCCGCTTTTCTTTGAAAGGTTCTGGGTTTAGGAAGGTTAGGGACACCAAGTGGCCTACAACATCATATCAAGTTGGAGTCAAATAGAAAAGGGCTCTTACTGTAGTCAATCTTAAGAACAACATGTTATGAGCATGACTATTTTTCAGTAAATGATGAAAATAATATAAGCAAGCCATCATGATATCATAGGAAAGTAACATACTGCTATAACAGCCGTTTGTAGCGATGACTGGAGTAGGCCAGCAATACATCCAGCCATAGAAGGAGTCGACAGCGTAAATGAAGCCCTTGTGTTCAATGGCATTAGAGAACCATGGAGGATGTATGATCCTGCGATGGACGTGCAGATTTATCCACTTACCGGAGTGACCTGTCAGATAGGCGAGACCGCGGTTGAAGAACGCAATTAGCCTGAATTCTTTATAATTCGCAGATCTTGTGGGCACTTGGTAGATTACAACCTTGAGCAAATCAAACTTGGTATCATGTTGGCTACTGTAAGATTTTGAGTATTCTGGGCCGCGGTGCCAAAGCAGTGCAGTGTTAATCGAAGGAAGGTGGATTAGTCGCCGGGTGTAGACCTCCACAGCATCCAGCTGCCATGACCGTCGGCGAGCACCATCCAAGACGTGTTCATGCCGACCTAGTACATACCGTTAATGTAGATGAGGGTGACGGGGATCAGATCGCAGTCAAGGGGGTTGATGCTCGCCACCGTACGATCGTTATGTTGCATGACACGCCATTTTTGAAGATCAGGCGGCATCAGCAAGCAAGGAGCTGGCTTAAAAAGCTCTGACCTGAGGGCTTTGAGTAAACGGTACACCCCTGACGAGCACGCAGCGAGCGGCATGGTAATGAGATTGTCCACACGCGAGACAATGAGCTTGATTACCTCTGTGGGGAGCAAATTCCAGCCACTCTTTCAGCGGACGCTGCTCGGTTCTGCCATTGCTAGTGCTTGGGTTTCAGAAGAGGGGGAGGCGCCTTAGGGGGATGGAAGATTGGACGATTATGTGCGGACAAAGATGGAGAAGCGAATATGTGATGTGGGAAGTGGACAGGTGATGGTGACTACAACACGTCACTTGACTTACGAGACACATACCAGCAGTGTAGGGTCATATCGATGCCAGACAACTTGCTTGAGTGATCACAGTACTAGTACTGTCTATAGTACCTACTACTATGCCCTAGTTTGCATATAGAGTAGTGGAGTAGGACTCTGCTCTACTACTAGCACTGGAGGGGTAGTATATTCTAATCTAAAATAGTTACAAACATCAATACCCGAGCGTGGAACGACTACTAACGGCCATCGGTGCTAACTCCAATTCCCAGCAAACATTCGTTGGGAGACATGGCAGTTGCAAACCCCCGCGATGCAGTTATACTATGTGTGTAAGGGTGGCAGTTTTGTCAAATACTATGGCTTAAAAGCAGGCCACCATCGGATGGAAATCTGATGGTTACGTGGGATTCGCCATGATTGAGCTCATGGCGAACAATCGCCAGATATCATTACTAAAAAAAGGTTAAAACACCCGGGGCTATAACTTGCACCGGCTGACCACTAACAATGATACTAACATAGTTGTAAAATGGTCAACGACCGTGTCTACGTGGTGTTTGGAATTATATGAAAAAAAAACTAGCAAGATGCCCGTGCATTGCACGGAACATCAAGATGCATTTTTTTACAAAACACCTATTGTGATTGACCCATCCAGGAGTAATCCCATGTGTAAAAACTAATGATATCTTGAGAATTTTATCGGAAGAATGGTATCTCGAGAATTTCATCGAAAAAATGATATCTTGAGAAAGTTGACACATAAGGAGAGGAGGAGTGGGGCGTGGTGGGGATTTGTAGTGGGACTGGGCGGAGGCATGGGGATGGACGGCGCCGGTAGCGGCCACCATGCCAGATTGTTCCAGAGACTTACTTCTTTAATTTCTCAGCAATGAGGTTGTGGGAGATAAGGATGAACGAGGCAAGGCCTTATCTATGTGGAGAGAGGTGCGGGTATCTTTTCTAAAATTGTCATAGTTTCCTTTCTATCCGTCAGATATAGATCGGACAGTCTATATTACAAGATGGCAGGCACACCATCATCACCAACTTGGTTTTTTATAAGAGTAGTAGAGATAACAGTAGAGATAGAGACTAGGGAGGAGCACCATCTACTGCTTCGTGTGCTACTCCTGCGCTCCATTCGGCGGCCGCAATGTCCCCTACAGCCACTCGCTCCTGCGCTCCATTCGGCGGGCGCTGTTGGAATTTGGGGAGTGCACTCGCGCGACTACTGGCAGCAACGACTTCACCGACGATGACTTCTTCCCCGACCTCAGCAACCTCTTCCTCAACATCATGGGCGACAACCTCAACGCCAACGGTGCTGCTCCCATTGCACCATATGTGTTTCTGTCCTTCCTATTCGAAATCGTGGTAGAATTCATGTTTCTAGTCTGTGTCCTAGATTCGATCTGTTCATCTACCATGCTAGTACACATGATTAGTTTAATCTCTGTTATAGCCATCATGATTTATTTTGTGCTTGTTCGGATTTAATCTCGTAGTAACTTGCTCATATATTCAACTGGCGCAACGTCCCCTACAATCACTCCCGTTTCATGGACGGCCTGGTCGATGCCTCCAAGGAGCCCTCCGTCTACTGCTACGAGTGCCCGTCGCCGTTTTGGGGCTCGCCGGGGAGCCTCGTGCATCACCTCACGTTTGCGTCCGTCGATCACTACTGGCCCACGGCGGTGAACATCAAGTACGAGACGTGCTACCCGTTCGCTGTGCTGGAGTCGCGGGAGGATCACTGCCGCCTGCTAGTCTCGGAGGAGGAGGACAGCGTCTTCCTCTTGATTGTGGGCACCGGCAAGGCCCGCGCAGGCCACCGCCCCGTCTCTGTGCGTCAGGGGCAATGCCACTGACGCTGACACTAACACAAGGCCGATGTACGGGTGCCCACTGTTACTACCCCTCAGAGCTACGTGGGCGCCCACACCAACTCCATCACGCTGACTGGGACAGTGCCGAGCTGCGGCGTTCCCGCCGATGTGGATATGGAGGACGCATGGTATGATTTTCCCTCCAAGATGGTGCACTGGGACTCCAAGGAGGTTCACATGGACATACGCATTACCAAGCTAAATGTTGATCATTAGTCTTCACTCAATGTAATCCGTTGTCTAAGCATGTGGAGACTTCTTGTTTATATAGTATAGAACCTTCCATGCATGATCTTGCTCTATTAGAGTATCGCGCTTGAAAAAAAGTGTATCCATCTATGGTTTAGTCTAGAATCTTCCATGTATGCTGATACGTCTCCAACTTATCTATAATTTTTGATTGTCCCGTGCTATTACATATTCTGTTTTGGATGTTTAATGGGCTTTATTATACACTTTTATATTATTTTTGGGACTAACCTACTAACCCAAGGCCCAATGCAAATTGCTGTTTTTTTCCTATTTCAGTGTTTCGCAGAAAAGGAATACCAAATGGAGTCCAAACGGAATGAAACCTTCGGGAACGTGATTTTTGGAACAAACGTGATCCAGAGGACTTGGAGTGGACATCAAGAAACGAACGAGTAGGCCACGACGCAGGGCGGCGCGCCTGCCCCCCTAGGCGTGCCCCCCACCCTCGTGGGCCCCTCGTAGCTCCACCGACCTACTTCTTCCTCCTATATATACCCATATTCCCCGAAACCATCAAGGAGCACCACGAAACCCTATTTCCACCGCCGCAACCTTCTGTACCCATGAGATCCCATCTTGGGGCCTTTTTCGGTGTTCCGCCGGAGGGGGAATCGATCATGGAGGGCTTCTACATCAACCCCATAGCCTCTTCGATGATGTGTGAGTAGTTTACCACAGACCTTCGGGTCCATAGTTATTAGCTAGATGGCTTCTTCTCGTTCTTTGGATCTCAATACAAAGTTCTCCTCGATCTTCTTGTAGATCTATTCGATGTAACTATTTTTGCGGTGTGTTTGTCGAGATCCGATGAATTGTGGGTTTATGATCAAGATTATCTATGAACAATATTTGAATCTTCTCTGAATTCTTTTATGTATGATTTGTTATCTTTGCAAGTCTCTTCGAATTATCAGTTTGGTTTGGCCTACTAGATTGATCATTCTTGCAATGGGAGAAGTGCTTAGCTTTAGGTTCAATCTTGCGTTGCTCGATCCCAGTGACAGAAGGGGAAACAACACGTATTGTATTGTTTCCATCGAGGATAAAAAGATGGGGTTTATATCATATTGCTTGAGTTTATCCCTCTACATCATGTCATCTTGCCTAATGCGTTACTCTGTTCTTATGAACTTAATACTCTAGACGCATGCTGGATAGTGGTCGATGTGTGGAGTAATAGTAGTAGATGCAGGCAGGAGTCGGTCTACTTGTCACAGACGTGATGCCTATATACATGATCATGACTAGATATTCTCATAATTATGCACTTTTCTACCAATTGCTCGACAGTAATTTGTTCACCCACCGTAATACTTATGCTATCTTGAGAGAAGCCACTAGTGAAACCTATGGCCCCGGGTCTATTTTCCATCATATTAATCTCCCGTCAACTAGCTATTTCTGGCGTTGTTTATTTTGCATTCTTTACTTCCAATCTTTATCATAAAAATACCAAAATATTATCTTACCATCTCTATCAGATCTCACTTTTGCAAGTGGCCGTGAAGGGATTGACAACCCCTTTATCACGTTGGTTGCAAGGTTCTTATTTGTTTGTGTAGGTACGAGGGACTTGCGTGTGGCCTCCTACTGGATTGATACCTTGGTTCTCAAAAAACTAAGGGAAATACTTATGCTACTTTGCTGCATCACCCTTTCCTCTTCAAGGGAAAACCAACACATGCTCAAGAGGTAGCAAGAAGGATTTCTGGCGCCGTTGCCGGGGAGTCTACGCACAAGCCAAGACATACCAAGTACCCATCACAAACTGTTATCGTTCACATTACATTATTTGCCATTTGCCTCTCGTTTTCCTCTCCCCCACTTCACCTTTGCCGTTTATTCTCCCTCTCTTTCCGTTCGCCTCTTTTTCGCTTGCCTCTTTGTGTCCCGTGTGCTGTCATGACTAGTCCTTTATCTACTCCTTTGTCTCCCGAGAATGAAGTTCTTAATTTTAAACAAAGGGAGGGAGAAAATCTAAAAGATGCTTGGTACAGAATTTGCAATGCGCAAAATAGATCTACTAGAGCGCGACCAAGATGGCCGCCCACAAGCAGTGGAATGGCGGAGCGATCGTCCGCCTCCCCCGCGCAGGGAGAGGAGCACCTCCCCGCCACCTGTTGAGCACCCGACTCTCGGAGACCGGCTAGGCCGCCGTGAAGGAGTCAGAGAGAACAAAGTCTGCCACCGGATCGACCACCTGGCTCGATCCCTGGCAGTAGAAGAAGATGCAATCGCCCCCCCTTGTTTCGGCCCCCGCATTTGCGATGAGCCCTTCCCCAAAGGGTTCTCGCTCCCTCGAGACACTCGCAAGTACAACGGCTCTGCGAAGCCGGAGGATTGGCTGGTGGGCTACTCCACAGCCGTCAGCATAGCAAATGGCAACAAGCGCGTTACCATGAAGTACGTTCTGCTCATGCTCCAGGGCATGGCCCGGACATGGCTGAACAGCCTCAAGCCCTACAGCGTCAACAGCTAGCAGGACTTCACCGAAGTCTTCATCCGCAACTTCACCAGCACCTACAAGTCTTCATCTGAAGCCTCGCCAGCTCTCTCTGTGCATCCAAGACTCGACCGAGTCCACCCGCGACTACTTGACGCGGTGGGCTGAACTGCGCAACTCCTGCGAAGGGGTACACGAGGTGCAAGCCATAGATTACTTCACTGCCGGGTGCCGAGAGGGCACCCTACTCAAGCACCGACTCCTCTGCGACAAGCCGGCCACACTCGACGAGCTGCTGATCATAGCAGACAAGTATGCCACTGCCGACTCCTCCATGAAGTCGGAGCTCCGAGTGGACGCGTCTGGAAAGGTGCTCCCTCCGGCTCCTCCGACGCCGGCTGGTGACAACAGTCGGCGCCAGCAGCAGACCGACAACAAGCGCAAAGCCCTGCAGCCAGCTTCCACCAGCCGGCAAGTGGCAACAGTTGAAGACCAGCGGCCAGAGGGTCAGCCCGGCCCCAAGCATCAGAAGGTGGCAGGCCCGCTTTGTTACCCGCCTTCTCCTTCGAGCAAACCCTTGACGCTCCCTGCAAGTTCCACAGCGGCGCGAAGCCGTCCAACAACACAACCTGGAAGTGCCACTCGCTCACCCGAATTGCCAAGGGCGAAGGACTGCCACCTCCGCCTGCTGGCCAGCCGGCTCCGCCTCCCCGGCAGCCGGCGGCCCGTCCAGTCGCCGCCATCTAAGATGAATTCCCCGATGAACATGGAGCCTACGTCGTCTTCACCAGTGTGGCCGACGACAGGCATAGCCGGCGTCTGCAGCACCGTGAGGTGAATGCCGTCGCTTTTGAAGTCCCAGAGTTCATGCACTGGTCCGAGAGGCCTATGAGTTGGAGCCGTGCAGACCACCCGGAAGTGATGCCTTCTCCGGGTTCCTACGCCATGGTACTGGATGCTACCTTTTCAACAGAGAGGCGAACTGCTCGCTTCTCCCGAGTCCTGATAGACGGCGGTAGCAGCATCAACATCCTCTACCGCGACACCATGGAGAAGCTGTGCATCAAAGAGAAACAACTCCAGCCCAGTCGGACTGTCTTCCATGGCATTGTACCTAGCCTTTCCTGCTCACCAATCGGCAAAATGAAGATAGATGTCCTCTTCAGAGACAAAGATCACTTCCGCCGCGAGCCAATTTGGTTTGAGGTGGTTGACCTGGAGAGTCCTTACCACGTGCTCCTAGGCCGGGCAGCTCTAGCCAAGTTCATGGTGGTGCCGCACTATGCCTACCTCAAGATGAAGATGGCGGGTACCAAGGGCATTATCACTATAGCCAGCGACTACAAGAACTCGGCTGCATGTGCCGCTGCTAGCAGTCGGCTGGCCGAGTCCCTTGTGATTGCTGCCGAGAAGAAGCTCCTTGACCGGGTTGTGGCCATGGCTAGCAAGCAGCCAGACCTTTCAGCAGATCCCAAGGAGTCGGAGACACAGGGCTCCTTCCAGCCGGCCAAAGAAACCAAGAAGATACCCTTGGACCCAGACCACCCGGAGAGCCACGCTATCATGGGGACCAACCTCGATAGCAAATAGGAAAGCGAGCTTGTCAATTTCCTCCGTGAGAATCAGGACATCTTTGCATGGTCTCCAAAAGACATGCCAGGTGTTCCGACGGATTTCGCCGAGCACAAGCTACATGTTAGATCAGATGCAAAACCAGTCAAGCAACCCCTCTGCCTCCTGTCAGAAGAGAAGAAAAGAATTGTTGGTGAAGAGATAGCCTGCCTGCTGGCAGCCGGCTTCATCATGGAAGTATTTTTTCCAGAATGGCTTGCCAACCCAGTCCTTGTACTGAAGAAGAACAACAAGTGGCGCATGTGCATTGATTACACCATCCTCAACAAGGCCAGCCCGAAAGATCCGTTTGCTCTGCTCGGATAGACCAAGTGATTGACTCCACAGCCGGATGCGAGCTGTTGAGTTTTTTGGATGCCTACTCTGGTTACCACCAGATCAAACTGAACCCGGCCGATCGGCTGAAGACCGCCTTCATCACACCATTCAGAGCTTTCTGCTACCTGACCATGACATTCGGCTTGAGAAATGCCGGTGTCATGTTCTAGCGGTGCATGCAGAAGTGCCTCCTCAAGCAACTCGGCAGAAATGCTCACGTCTATGTAGACGATATTGTGGTGAAGATAGAGAAGCGTGGCACCCTCCTGGAAGATCTCAAGGATACCTTTGATAATTTGTGCCGTTTTCAAATCAAGCTCAACCGAGAGAAGTGTGTCTTCGGAGTCCCAGCTGGCCAGCTCCTTGGCTTCCTTGTCTCAAAACGCGGCATTGAGTGCAACCCTGTGAAGATCAAGGCCATTGAGCGGATGGAGAGACCCACCCGACTGCGAGACGTCCAAAAGTTCACCGGGTGCTTAGCATCCATCAGCCGCTTCATCAGTCGGCTGGGTGAGAAGGCTCTTCCCCTATACCAGTTAATGAAGAAAACCACTCACTTCGAGGGGAATGACAAGGCGGACGAGGCTTTGCTCTAGCTCAGGAAAATGCTGACTACGCCGCCTGTCCTTGCGGCTCCGGCTGCTAAGGAGCCCATGTTCCTCTACATCGCCGCCACCAGCCGGGTGGTCAGCACTGTCATTGTGGTAGATCCAGAAGACGACAGAGCACAGCCGGTCCAGAGGCCCGTGTACTACTTGAGTGAGGTGCTGTCGACTTCCAAGCAGAACTACCCCCACTACCAGAAGATGTGCTACGGCGTGCACTTTTCTGCCAAGAAACTCAAGCCATACTTTCAAGAGCACCCCATCACGGTTGTCTGCACCGCCCCGCTTGCTAAGATCATAGGCAACAGAGATGCATCAGGCCGAGTGGCCAAATGGGCCATCGAGCTGGACTCCTACACTATCTTCTACTAGCCATGCACCACCATCAAGTCCCAAGCATTAGCCGACTTCCTCGTCCACTAGGCCGAGACCTAGTACCTGCCGCCAGCTCCGGACTCCACCCATTGGCGGATGCACTTTGATGGTTCGAAGATGTGAACCGGTTTGGGGCCGGCATCGTCCTCACCTCTCCCAAAGGCGACAAGCTCAGATACACGCTGCAAATTCACTTTGCCGCCTCCAACAATGTGGCCGAGTACGGGGCGCTCGTACACGGACTCCGACTGGCCCAGGAGATTGGCATCCGCCTGATTCTATGCTACGGCAACTCGGACTTGGTAGTCCAGCAGTCATCTGGTGACTGGGACGCTAAGGATGCAAACATGGCAAGCTACCGCTTCCTCGTCCAGCAGATCAGCGGATACTTTGACGGGTGCGAGTTCCTTCACATGCCACGGGCCGACAACGAGCAAGCTGATGCCTTGGCACAGATCGGCTCCACCCGCCAAGGGATACCAGCCGTCGTCTCCCTCTAGTGCCTCCGCAAGCCATATATCAAGCCTTCGCCGGAATCAAAGTCCATCTTTGTGCCGGCTGCTCCCGGAATAGTCGGATCCGACTCGGGGGCTACAGCAGCCGGCCCAGGGACTTCGGCAGGCGGCTCGGGGACTGCAGCAGTCGCACCCGGCCCAAGGACTTCAGAACCCGGCCCGGGGGCGGCGATAGTTGGCCCGGGGACTTCGGCAAGTAGCACAGGGGCTGCAGCAGTCGGACCCGGCCCGGGGATTTCAGAACCCGGCCCGGGGACTTCAACAACGCAGCAAGCGGCGGCTGACTCCAACCCGCCGCCTCCCAACCCAACCGCCCTGGTACCGGTGGCAGTGATGACAGGGGTCGAAGCACCATCATGGGCGCAGCCCATCCTCAACTTCCTGGTGAGCGGAGAGCTACGAGCCGACGAGATTTTGGCCCGGCAAGTACTACGTCGGGTAGCAGCATACACGACGGTAAACAGAGAGGTTGGCAGGCACAGCGTGACTAGCGTTTTCCAGTGCTGTGTTGAGCTAGAGAAAGGCAAGGCAATCCTCAGAGACATCCACCAAGGTGAGTGCGGCCACCACGCGACCTCCAGATCCCTTGTCACCAAAGCTTTCTGCCATGGATTCTTCTGGCCGACTGCTTTGGACGACGCCAAGGACTTGGTCAAGAAGTGCAAAGGGTGCCAAAAAATCGGTTCCAAGCAACATCTGCCGGCTTCTGCACTCAAGATCATCCCCCTCACTTGGACATTTGTCGTCTGGGGGCTGGTCATGGTGGGCCCATTCAAGACAGCATGCGGCGGCATGACCCATCTCCTGGTCGCCGTGGACAAATTTGCCAAGTGGATTGAAGCGAAGCCAATCAAGAAGCTGAATGGTCCGAGTGCTGCAGATATCACCGTCCGGTATGGTGTGCCGCACAACATCATCACCACAACGGCACCAACTTTGCGAAAGGCGCCTTGGCCCGTTTCTGCGCGACGCAGGGCATCCGACTGGACTTAGCGTCCGTTGCCCATCCGCAGTCAAACAGCCAAGTCGAGCGAGCAAACAGCCTCATCTTGTCCGGCATCAATCCCCGAATGATCGAGCCACTGGAGCGTTTGGCCGGCTGCTGGATCGACGAGCTGTCGGCCGTCCTCTGGAGTCTCCGGACCATGCCAAAAAATCAACCGGCTTCACTCTCTTCTTCCTCGTGTACGGGGCCGAGGCTGTCATCCCAACTGACAACGAGTTTGACTCACCTCGCGTCACCATGTACACGGAGGCGGAAGCAAAGGAGGCGCGAGAAGACGGCGTCGACCTGCTGGAAGAAGGCTGGCTGTTGGCACTCAACCGGTCCGCCATCTACCAGCAGGGCCTGCACCGCTACCACAGTCGGAAGGTCAGGCCTCGATCCTTCCGAGAAGGGGACCTTGTGCTCCGACTGATCCAGCGAATAGACGGCCAGCACAAGCTCTCGGCCCCTTGGGAAGTACCCTTCATCATCAGCAAAGCTTTGGGCAACGACTCCTACTACCTCATCGACGCGCAGAAGCCCCGGGCGCGCAAGAGGGACGATTCCGGCAAGGAAACAGAGCGCCCACGGAATGCAAATCTCCTCCGAAGATTTTATAGTTAATGCAGTATGTACCATGCTACCTTTTGTATTAAGAAGCTAAGACATCGGGTCCCCCGAGGAGCACTCGGGGGCTACCTTTTTATCTATATGATAAGATTATGCATGTGAATGTTTTATTTTCATTCCTCCGCCTGGCACCGGGTTCGACCAGTCTGCCCGGGAGCTCGCCGCCTTGTCCTATGCTAATGCTACCTGCAGTCGGACAAGTAGTGTGCCGACATCTAAAGCCCTCTCTTGCCTTAAGCCGCAGCTCGCAGAGTGACTGTCCGGCTGGCAAGAGCTAAAGGCAGGAAACGGTGTCCACACGAAAAATGACTAAGGAAAAATGTGCTAACATAGGCCAAGCTGGCTCCTTGCCTTACCGTCCGGTCGACTTCTTATTTGACTTGCTACGTTCTAAGCGGCCACAGTACTTGTCTTCCTAGGCGGCCAAGTACCTGACCCAGCCACAGACCGCAGAGCGGCTGTCCGGCTGGTAGGGCAGCAGCCAGAGGAAGACGGCAAAGAAAAAGCCAATACGAAACAGAAAAGCATGGCAAAGTGGAACCCGTCAGTGCACAGACTTGTGCGAATGAATTCATTTACATAAGCAAAAGGCCCTCGGCCAGCATTCAACAGAGTTTGAATACACCCCCAGTGGGTGGAATTGCGTGAATTTAACATACTTGTTCAAAAGTTTACGAGAACATGAAAGAAAGATAAGTTGGCCGCCTAGGCCAGAAGAGCAGCAGCCGGATCTGATGGGTCGGCGGAAGCTGAGGCGCTGGGTGGTGGAATGGCCGACTAGTTGGTCTCGGCCTGGTCGACACCAGCAGCAGTCGGCTCGCCGACACGCGGCTCGTTGGTTGAGACTTGGTTGGGCTGAGGCTGGCTATCTGCTCCATCATCCGGCGCGTCATCTTCGCCGTCCTCATCTTCTTCGTCCTCGCCCTCATCACTGGAGGCGATCTCCTCCACCGAGTCCTCCCCATACTCCAGGTTCAGCCTGAACTAGTTGGGCAGCACTTCAGCGCCCTCTTCGTTCAGCTCAGGGATGAACATGGTGGTGTCCTCATATTCGGCGATCGCCGCCGCACGTTGAGTAAGCTCGCGGCTCGCTGCCGCCAGCTCTGGTGTGGCCTCCTGCCGGATGGTGGCCAGCTGGTCCAGCTCCAGGCCCGGGTACCACACCTTGGCGAACTCCAAGGCCCTTCGAGCTCCAACCCGAGCCACGGTGCCCTTCCAAGCCTCGGAGCGGCCGACTGCTACCTCCAGCCAATTGGCAGTCCGGCTGGGGGTGCGTGGGATCTGGGCATCCGGCCAGAGGGCAGTCAACACCTGAGCCCCGACACGCTGCAGGCGACGGAGCATCCGATGAGCCGGCTGCAGGAGCGCCTGGACGGCGATAAGCTGCTCGTCGAGAGTCCGGGGCACGTTATTCATGATTTCTGCACCAGCCCTTCTCCGTTCGTCACGGCGTGCCTCGATGACCTGGCTGACGGCAACGGCTTGACCAGGAAAGAACTCCGCACAAGAAGAAAAAAGAAGTCATGAAGCCAGAAGCCGGCTCATGTAGCAGTCGGCGGCTGAACGAAAGGAAAAAATAACTCACCATCGATCATATCCTTGATCTTGCCATAGCCATCGGACAGGGCCTTCTCCTTCTCGGCCCAGTTCGAACAATGAGAATTGAACTCGGCCTAAAGGTTGGCCTCGCTGGCCTTCAGCTTCTAGAGCTCCGCCTTGTGCCGCTCCGCCTGGTCCGCCAGCTCCTTGGCCAGGCGGTCGCACTCCTTGGCTGCCTGGCTACGCTCCACCTCCTTGGCACGCAGCGCAGTTTCGGCTGCGCCCAGGCTCTTCCGCAGATCTGCGGTGGCCTCTGCCAAGACAGAGAAGAAGAAGAAAAACATCAACACCAAAGAAAGATAGTTGCTGGAAGATCCGGCCCGACTGCTCAGCAGTCGGCCCGAATCTCAGGGGCTACACCCAGCGGGTGCGCTGACGCGCCCCCGCAAGGAAGAAGATCAAGTACTTACTGCGGCTCTGGTTCAAGTCGGTGGTCTGCTTGGCCAGCTCCTCGACCTAGGAGTTGAAGGTAGCCGCATGGATGTTGTGCTTATCCCGCAACGAAGACAATAGAAGAAGAAATAAGTTAGCACTCGGGACTTACTTTGAAGTTCTGAGCCGCCTGCTCAGCAGCCACCTGGAACTCGGGGGCTACACCCAGTGGGTGCACTGGCGCGCCCCCACGGAAGATTACCAGAATCAAAAGCGAGAAGCAAGAAGCATACACAAATGGTCGTCTGCGTCGCCAAGAACTCCTGCGAGTACCACTGGAGAGTGGTGCCCTAGGTTTGGAGCCAGGCCTGGACTTCCTGCGCGGCCGCGTTGAAAACACCAGTGCCGCCCCCTGGCGTCCAGTCTGGTGGGGCTGCACTGGTGGACTCGGCGTCGGGAGCCAATGAGCTAGCGGCCCCGATCTCCAACGGCTGTGGTCCTGAGGCCGCCTTCTCCACGCGCTGGCGCACCGGAACACGGACTGTAGGAATCGGGCCCACCACAAGTTCACCGCCAGATGGCGGCACCAGCGGCGCCTCAGGCCGACTGCCCTATGCGTCGGCAGTCGGCATGTGCGGGGGCACCTCCGCCCCCAAGACAACAGAGCCTCCGTCTTCCCGCTCCAGGGTTGGCTGGTTGCCTCCAACCCCTCCAGTCGGCGCCTGGCCCTCCGGCGCCGGTTGCTCCGCATGTTGCGGGACGACGGGCTCTTAAGTCCGACAGGCTCCGCATGTTGCATGTCGGCTTGGGTCTTGGCCACGGCATCAGCCTCTGCTTGTGCCGCCTTGGCCGCCTCCGCCTTCTCCCGCTCCACCTTCTCCTGCTCCTCGCGCGCCTCCTGCGCGTTCCTCTCCGTAGCCTCCTGGAGGTCGGCGAATGGGTCCACGTGGCGGGGTTCCGCGGAGCCGCCTGCTGCCCCAATCACCGAGCCAGACAGGGCCCGCGAGAGAGAAAGCGGGGCTCTGCTTGGCAAGATAAGAAAAGGAGAATAAGAGGTTTGCGAGAAGAAGAAAAGCAAACGCAAAGCAGAAATGCAAAAAGGATCAAGACACTTACCCGGTCACTAGTGGGAGCCGCTTTGGGGCCTTCTAGAACTGGGACGCCTTCGCGGCGGCCTCCTGCCGCTTGGTCGTGGCGGCCGAGTTCCTGGGCTTCTTCGGCCCGCTGCCGCACAACCCGGTCTCGGCCCGGCGCTTCGACGTGCCGGCTGCAGCAGTCGGCGCGGCTGAAGAGCTGGCGCCCGCCCTGTCGGCACCATTGGTGCGGCGCGGTTCGTTGTCCTCCTCATCATCATCCGGCCAATCCCCGAGGCCACCTCCTAAGGAGCCGCCTGCTCCACCACCGTCACCGCCTGTGGCATCGTCCTCCTCCTAAGCAACCGCTTCCAAATCAGGGTTGCCCACGCCACTCACCGACTGGTCCATCGCATACTGATGACCCGGGGCCAGCGCGTCAGTGGCCGTCTGGCCCGGGAAGCGCTGCATCAAGGCCGACTGATTAGGCGGCAAGAAAGAACCCGGACAAACAAAGGAAAAAAGGAATTAGAAGACCTATCGGAGGTGGCGGGATGGCCCGGCTGTACGGTGGCTGGCCGAAGCGCCCCTCCGTCTCCGACAACTTGCAGTCGGAGAAGAAGTTCACCATGCAGACCACCTCCACGTCCAACATCACCTTGCTGGACAGCTGACATGGATCCTGGTGCCCACTCATGTTGCTGATGATGTGGGGCCGGGATTGGAGAGGGAGCACTCGGCGCTCCCTGAAGGCGGCCAGCAGGTCTGAATCCCTGAGGCCCTCTGACTCCATCATCTCGTGGAGCCGTGCGAGAGCGGTGGAGGAGGCGGTTGACAGGTTCTTCGGCCGGAATCGCCAGCCGGTGTGGGGCTCGACAGGCAGGCCGGCTACGTAAGCAGGCAAGTTGACGTAGTCCCGTGATGAGTTGACGTTCTCGACGTAGAAATACGACTTCTGCCACAGCTTGGCAGACTGCAGGATGGCGAGGGCCGGGAAGCGGGTCCCGGATCTGGAGCGGCGCACCACGACACAGGCTCCACACTGGGCCGCCTCGTTCTTGGTGGTGCCGAGCTTGATGTAGAAGAGCTCTGCCCGCAACTCGAGTGTGGGGAGCGTGCCGAGGTAACCCTGCCCACAAGGCAGAGAGCAGCACCGCCGTATTTGGAGTGAGGTGGTGGGGCTGCACTCCGTAAAAGTCCATGAACAAGCGAAGGAATCTGCTCGCTGGAAAGCCGAAGCCACGGAGGAAATGCGACTGGAAGACGACGCGCTCGCCGTATCCTGGCGCCGGTGAGATCTCCCTTTCGGGGGGGACGCGCACCTTGACGTTCAACGGAGGAGCGAGCCGCTGTGTCTAGCAGAGGAACTCCAAGTGCCCGTCGTGGACATTGGAGCCAGTCGCCCGCGCGGCCGCTTTGCGCCATGGGCTCCGAGCTCGACGACGGTACAAGGTGGCAATGGCGCGAGGAGGATCGGCGACGATGGGTTGCAACCACGCTCCAACGAGAGAAAAGGGCACGGCAGCAGCAAGAAGAAGGAGAAAGGCGAGACGATGGGAGAGGAGAGCGCGCGTGCGTTCTGCCGCACCCTCCCCCTATTTATAGCCTCCCGGTGGCGGAGCCGAGGAGCCGAGATGTGGGGGGCGCAAGATTAACTGCGCCCACTCCCCCCATGACTTCTGCGCCGTTGAGGCATGTATTAACTGTGCCGGGAAGCCCAACCGTCTACCTCGGCCGCTGCGGATCCATGCGAGTGCCGAGCCCCTGTAGTGGCGGGCCCCAGCTTGCGGCGACGTCTCGTCTATTGCGTGGGCTGGCAGGCTAGCCTGGCCTACTGGCGCCGCGTGGCAGTCGGGCAACGGGCGGCAAGCCTGCTGCCCGGCTGGCACGCCACCAGGCCCCCACCACGATGATTCGAATTCACCAAGCGGCCGGAGCAGTCATGGTCGGCTCCCGTTAGTCGGCACCTCCAGAAGGCGGATGGAGCGGAGCTACCCAACCACTCAGAGTAGGAAGCTGCTGAGGCTCCTCGATTTTTAGCCGTGGTGCCCCACCAGCTTCGGGGACTACTATTGGAGTAAATGACTACGGGAAGCCTCATCGGCCCCTTGTAGTATTTCAAGACATCGGGGCAAGCTGCACCCCTCACACCTCCTAGACGAACGGCCGGCTTCATGGGCTGACTGGTCTAGGAGGCCGGCTGCTAGAAGGCAGCGAGACCACAGAAGGCGGCCACGAAGAGGTCGGCTCCTAGCAGGCGGCCATTCGTTCCCTCAAAGTTTGCTCCCGCATAACTACGATGGGACGAGACGTGGCTACAGTACAACCAGCCACCCCTGAATCCAAGGCGGAGCGTGGCCACAGTGCGGCATGCCAAGCGGACACCCCTTGTCTGGCGTAACACTATTGCCATCCGGCCCGTGACGTCACCTACTACGATCGGAGCCCTCCGGCTTGTCGGCAGCCGCCAAGTCCTGGAAGGCGGCACACCCGGCAACCTCCTTGCTGGGGTTGTCGACCTTGGCCTTCTTTACGGTGTCGGGGTCGCCAGATTCCTCGACGGCAAGCACGGTCTTGCCCCTGCACTTTCTATTGCGCCGTCAGCCTTTCCTTGCCGGGGCGACAACGGCTTTGTCACCGGAATCGCTTCCCGTGCCGGCGTCTTCACCGGGTACTTGCTTCCTTCTTCAGCACAAGCACATCCGTCGGCCAGAACATACAGTTCGGCAACATCCCTGACCTTGTTCATGGACAGCTCTTCACGCATCTTGCCATTGTGCATGTTCTGATGGAATGCGCTGATGACAGTGGCAAGATGAACATCTGGATGTTGTACTGCACACGGCTGAATCTCTGTATGTACTTGCACAAGGATTCGCCATCCTTCTGGGGGATGAGATGCAAATCACTCGCCTGGCTAGGAGCTTGATGGCCTCCAGTAAAGGCGCCAACAAACTTGTGGCACAGGTCCGACCAAGAGGAGATGGAATCTACCGGGAGGTGCATCAACCACGACCTGACGTTGGGTTTGAGCACCAACGAGAAGTAGTTGGCGAGCACCTTACCGTCCCATGCCCCGGCAGCTTGCATCGCAATGGTGTATACACTCAGGAACTCGGACGGATGGGTCTTGCCATCGTACTTCTTCGGGACCTCAGGTTTGAATGTGCGGGTAGTGGGCCCCTGGAACTGCCGCAGCTCATGGGTAAAAGCTGGGCAACCTACCACGTAAGGCAGGTCTCCAGAATCCCCCAGCGTAGGCCTGTATGCAGTGGGCCCTGCACGCCTATCAGACTGATGGCGTGCTTCCCGCCACCGCTCGATGGTAGTTCGAGCGTCTTTTTAACCCGCTCCTGAAGAACTTGACATTGGTCGCGGCGAGCTTGTGGGTTGGACGAAGCCGTGGATGCATTATCACGGGCGTCGACCCGCCAAGCTGGCGACCACCACCGACGTAGTGGAGGGGAGTACACTGTGGTTGCGGCGCCTCCGGCCCTTCCGCCGTCGGCATGCGCCGGCTCGGTGGACCGACGCCGCGAGGGGCCTGCCTCCTGGTGCTGATCCTTATTGGCATGGCCGATAAGGCTCTGGATAACAGCCCTCCACTCTTCTTGCTTCTCCGGAGTAGGAGGGAAGTCGAGGAGTAGTTGTACTCGCGCTAATGCTTCCGTCGGCGTAGGTGGCAGCGACAAACGCGAGGAACGGGAGGTGCTCAGACTTCTAACTATGTTAGAAGCAGCGCCGTCACGGTTCCGCGGCCGCGCGCCATCTTGACCAACATCTTGGTGTGCATGTCGGCCCTGTGCATCTCGAGAGTGATGCAAAGGGCTCTTCCCACGGCGGCGCCCGGGGTCACCAACGTCGCGGCACTGCTCGTCGCGCATGGCTTGAGAGGACCGCGGCGCGGGTGCCAGCGGGGGTGTCTTGGAAGTCCCCGTGCCGCCCGTAGGCAGTACGGCTCCGCTCCTGGATGCGGCGGCGTGTGGCTCGTCGTCTCGGGCACGAACAACGCCGCTCGCCTGGGTTCAGTTGCCGGAGTGTCGTGGATGGTCGTGATCTGCACCCCCGCCACCATCCGCGGCTACCCCATCGCCCATGTGCATTGGCACGGGTAGTTCGGCCCCAGAAGAAATGATCGCCATGATCGCCTTCTTCTTGGGAGCCATGGTGATCAAGGAAACAACGCACTAACCCCTAGATCGGGTTTGCAAAACTACTCACACCCCTGCCTGGCGCGCCAAAGATGTCGGCGTAGAGAAGGTCGACACCTATGGGATCACTTGGATCCCTTCTTCGGTTCGGCAAGGAGGAGGAGTGGTGCAAAGAGCGAATCTGAAGGTCAACATGACGGATCTTTACCTAGGTTCGGGCCGCTAAGCAGCATAAAACCCTAGTCCTGCTTGATTGTGTATTCTGTGTTCTTGAGCTTCGGCCAGCTGCTCGCATGCATGCTGGGCCGAGAGGTTCAAAAGTTTGAATCCTCCTCCAGTACGTCGTGGGCCTCCTTTTATATGTCCAAGGGGCTGCCACAGTGGCACACAGGAGGTGTAAAGTAGCTACATTGCCTATGTTTATCGCCGGCGTCTTAGGACAAATGCCATAAATGCACTGCTTACGTGCCCACTAGCTTTATCGGGGATGGGAGGAGAGCCCATCCCGTCCGTTGCCGCCTCGCCCTGTCGTGACAAGCGTCCATGCCGACGAGGCATGCAGTGCCAATTTGGCTGGCCAGCTGCTGCGCTGGAGGGGTGGCAGGGTCTTCACGAAGATCTGCATGCCACCACGCAGGTGCTTGCTAGGCTGGCGAGCTGCCACAACGCTCGGGCGGTGACGGGGCAGCAGAGTCTTGCCGCGGTCTTGCTGATGTCCCCGGCAAGGATCTTGCCGGGGCCTTGCGGACGTCTCTGGCAAGGATTTTACCGGGGCCCCGAAGGCGTCCCGGCAAGGATCTTGCTAGGTGCTTCGTCTCCTGGCCCTCACAAAGATCTGCATGCCACTACGCGCGCTCCTGGGATTTTGGCTTTAACTTTGTCGATGGTGTCAGAGCTCTCAACCTCAAGGGTGCCCTTGTGAGGGATCTGTAAATTGTACCGGCAAGGATCTCGCCGGGGTCTTGTGAGCCGTCCCGGCAACGATCTTGCTGGGGGTCCAGTTTGTCCTCTGTCTTCTGGCTCGGTTGCTTCCTCTTTGTCTTGTATCTTGTTTTCGATCGCCCCCTTCAGGCCTTGCCGCAGAGGTGGCACGACTGCCCGTGCACAAGTATGGGGTGCTAAAGAGCCCAAACTTTAGTACACTGAGAAGAAGCTACCCCAATATCTATATTAGGGTGGCAGGGTGCCCATGATCTATCTTATGAGTGTTGGGTGTGGAATGCAGTTCGCCAGAAAAAATGGATCGTGCCCGGGGTTAAACGGATGGCGGGGGTGGGGGGAAGCATGGCGGTGGCAGGTGGTTAGGCGTGTGGCGGGCTGGCGGCTCGATGCCTGAGAGAGAAGATGAACAGTGCATCAACTTCGGAGGTTGAAGAAGCCCTTCTGGCCATCCATGTTGCATCCAATGACTCACAAGAGTCGACGGACCCAAATTGCTCCTTCAGATTGCAGGATCCACGTGGCATTCAAGGTCTCGAAGGTAGATTCCGCGTCTGTACCCAGTTTGCGGGCTCGGCGCGGGCGCGACCGGCTTCCGCCGTGACAGCCACCATGCGCACCTCCTCCGCACAGGCGGAGACGACAATGACACACTAGCTCCTCCTCACCGGCATGCTGGAGCACGCGCTCGTCCTCCTCTTCATACGCTGCGCGCATAGATGCGGCTCCACCAGCTGCTCACGTGCTTGGCAGCGTGGCGGCATCGCGAGGAGGGACTGCAGACGACGTGAGCGGGCGAGCCTTCGGCTTCATGGCACAGGGATGGCAGCGACACGGCGGTGATGGGCGAGAAATGGTTGGCCAGAGCAGGCAGGCGACAGCATGCACAACGGCGGCGGGCGGCATATTGATGAGTGCGCGTATGGGAGCTTAGTTTAGTTTTATATAGGCTTGGTCAAACTTAAAAGAAAACCATACTAGTACACGTAAACATTAGACTGAGGCAGCGCTTATATTAGTTACCACAGCAACGATATGGAATCCTATGCAAGCGCGTGTACCGCAGCTGCGCGGTTGATCCAACGGTGCGTCACCGTGTCGCGCTCGAAGGACATCCACCGAACCTTTTTGTGTGTGTGAAAACAATCCCCGAATATTACTTAATTTCTTTTTCCTGGAGAAGTTCTTCACACTACAATATTTCCATATATTTGAATTTAGCTTCAGTTCATGTTTATTTGGATTTGGACGTCTTAGGTGTGCCCTAGTTTTTTTTAATACTGATTTTGTGTGTGTGAGTGAGAGAGAACGTGTGTATGTGTCCATATGTGTGTTGTGGCGAAAGGGCAATGTGGAGACAGTGTGCGTGTGATAGAGACATAGAGAGGTGTGAATGTGCAAATGATCATGCATGAGTGAGACATAGAGAGATGCCGATACGTTGTGTATACATGAGAGAGCGGTCTTCTATTTGTACTTGTGTGTGTGTGCGAGAGAGAGAGAGGAGCATCCCTAACACAACAACCATCTCTCTCGATTCGTCCGTCCTCACACGATCGCATGTAACATATGCATCAACGCACACATTTTGACACCCTCACCCGGCCCCTGCCCACCTCAAGGCCCGCACATCGCTCTCTATCTCGCACGCACAATCTCTTCCTGAAAACCCTATTTAGCATGTAGCTTTCCGTCACATACACACACATATATTCTCTCCATAGGTTTGATTTCTCTTAATATCTAACACACACTCTCTCTCTCACACACACACACACCCCGCACACACACTCCCCCTCCCCCTAGCACACAATTCATCCCCATCCAAGGTTATATGGAGACCACTCTCGCTTGTGCTTCCCTGCACCCCAGCATGCACACCGCCCCAATCTTCAAAGAGGGCATTGAGGAGATCGAAGACAGTGACCACACTGCACTAGAGAAGGCGGGGCCATTTGGAAGCAGGATGATGTGACGATGGCTGACTGACTCCTCCCCCACCCTCTCTCTCTCCCGCACAAAATTATCAATCCCTCAACCCACGAGATCCTAGACGCACCTTTGGTGCCTTAAACGCACCTGCCTTTGGGTCAGTGACATGTGGTCCAACCATCTGTTGGACCCACATGTCATAGACACAAAGGTAGGTGCCTTAAGGCACCGAAGCATAGTCCCGAGATCCTTCCCCTCTCGTCCATGTTTTTCCAGCTCTCTCATCAAAACAGTTGTCTCTTCTCCTTCCACGTGTACAAAATCCGGATGCACACGCATCTCACGTATATTACATGTCTCCATCTTTCTCACAGACCTAACTTCTTCCTCTCTCTTTCTCTCTCTCTATCTCTCTCTCTTGTTAGGTTTTTCTCCTACTCTCTCGCCCACATACATACAATCTTTCCCGCCCTATCTGCTCCATCTTCGCAAGCTCTCTCTACACGTTTCATTCACACATTGGGATGTGTTCAAAATGTTGCTTTTATAATGGATGATGTAGAGTTATGGTTTGTTTTGTTGCATCCTACAAAGTAATAACTATGAAATGCATTTAGATTTTCATTTGACTGGGATTATGTGAGTTTGAGCATATTGTGAAGTACTATAGACCTCGTATACATCTTGGAATTCAACAATGATTCTAACTATTGAATTGTATAAAGCATTACATTCGAAGTCAGTAGCCTAATAGATTTATTTCACAATTAAAACAAATGATTAATTCACTACAAACTAAGAAAACAAATGTGTACTCCCTCCGTTTTTATTTAAGTCCTCGTATTAGCATTGGTCAATGTCAAGTTTTGTAAACTCTCACAAAGTTTATAACAAAAAATATTAACATGTACAATAACAAATAAATACCATTAGATTCATTACTGAATGTACTTTCACATCATACATATTTGTTATGGTAAATGTTTATATTTTTCTATAAACTTGGTCAAACTTTAGGAAGTTTGACTTCGGTCAAACCTAATATGCAGAGTTAATAAAAACGGAGGGAGTACTAGTAGTTACTAGTACTACTCACTACTAGTACTACTCACTAGTTGCTTAGCCCAATCACCCAACACGCCACACAGGGAGTTCTGTGTCACAAAATTTTGAGGTCGGCGGGAAAATCTCCCGCGACCCTGATTCGAGCAGTGCGAAGTTACCATCATACCCTTCCGAACAGGCCTATGTATGACGCTTGGTAGGGGGGTTGTTTTGGTAACTTCAGGTTCACCCTACCCAGCCAGCCCCACCCCGACACCCAGAGTAGTACAACTGAATACTCCCCATTTTCTATCCCCACCGCAAAATAGACTTCTCCACGACACTGCAGCCTTTGTACTCCTCCCCTTCTACATCGACCCACTCGTCCACCGCAGCGCATCTGCCTCATCGACGATGTCGTACGCCGCACTGGAGCCGGTCCACCGTCGTCGTCGTACACGGAGCCTCTTCCCCGACACCGTCTTCCATGGTCTCGGATCTGCTTCCCGGAAGCCGATGCCAAGCGAAGAAGCACCACCGTCGTGGACAATGAACTGACTCCCATTGCTGATCATGATGCACAGAGGCCATCGCGACCATCATACTCCTCCTCGATTGGTAATGTGTGTATTGAATCTCTTAGCAGTACATGTGCAGTTCCAATTTTGTTCATACCTACACTTCAAATTTCCTGGTTGCTATTGTTTCGTAAAAGTAATTGGTTATAGCCGCCATTGTCCAACAGAATATCAGCTTGTAATTGTGCGTCGCTTGTCGGATTGCGGGTTCCGGTAAAACCCTTGAGGTTCGAACTCTGAGGTGCGCACGAAGATCTCTCTCCCCCTAGCTCACGCTCTCGCCACGATCTCAAAGCCTAGCTCGCCTAACCCGAGGAACAAGGTGCACAAGAGTTTATACTGGTTCGGGCCACCGATGTGGTGTAATACCCTACTCAAGTGTGCACTACAAAAAATACACTTCCGTGATGATACGTGTTTGTCACAGTAGGTCACGTTTTCTGTCATGCATGTATATCCATGACAAATTTATGACAGAATCAAGATAGTCATACCTGTGTTGTCGTAGAAGTGTTCCATGACATTACCAAAATTATAATCACGGAAGTGTCCACTTCCATGACGATAAATCGCGCGTCACAGAAGTGCTTTCGTCAAGGGTGACTGGCACGTGGCATCCACCGTAACGGAACGCCGTTAAGCTATCGGGTCCGGTTTTGGATCCGATAACCCGTTAACAGCCCCGACCAATGGGGATTTTCCACGTGTAAAATCATCATTGGCTGGAGGGAACACGTGTCGGCTCACCGTTGGGACAGATGTCATCCACTCATTGGACCCAAAGCGCCTATGATACGTCGACACGTGGCACGGCCCAACAGAGGCCCATTCCTGTGAAAAGGCCATCCCGTTTGACTTCGTCAAAAGGTGGCGGGCCGGCCCACGGCAAGCCTGTGAACGGCCTGTTCGCATATAGCCCATTTACAGCCCGCTAACCCAGGGCCCGTTTACGGCCTATCTGAATTAGGCCCAGTAGCGTCATCTGGGCCGTCCAATATAATTCTAGCCCATTTTAACTTCCGGCCCATGTATGGCCCATGACGTCTTTCGGACCATATGAGGCCCTTATTACTCTCGGCCCATTAACGGCCTGTGTTAAACTGGCCCGTAATGAACAGTGTATCACTTTATACCCATTAACGGCACATGGTGAAACTGGGCTATAATGAACAGTGTATCACTTTATATCCATTAACGGCCCATTATTCCGTTGGGCCGTTTCCAGCCTATGTTATCTTTCAGCCTTCTCGGGGCCCATTTATTATTGGGCTCATTTCCACATTCGTTTATTTACGGCCCATTACTGTCATTTTCTGCTTGTGGGCCAAATTCAGCCCGTGGTTACAGTTGGCCCGTTTGTGGCCCGATAATACGTTGGGCCGTTTTCATGTAAAAAAACGTTGGGCTGTTTTCATAGAGTTATCAAATACGGCCTATTAACGGCCCGTTATTGTCCATGAATAGTACGGCCCATAATTGGCAAAATGATGATACGCCCCGTAGAAGGCCCATGGATCCTATGGCCCGTAAAAGGCCCATGAATCGTACGGCCCCTAGAAGGCCCATGGATCCTACGGCCCGTATAGAAGGCCAATGGATCCTACGGCCCGTAGAAGGCCCATGGATCATACGGCCCGCAGGAGGCCCATGGTTACAATAGTCCGTGTGTTGCCATGATTATTCTGGCCTAGTTTCCAAAGATAGGTTATTGTGGCCACTAGAAAAACACAGAAAAAGAACTGCAGTGACTACAAGCAAACAACTAAACAAGACAATAAGAAAATAAATAAGCAAGCAATTAACGTTAGCCTATTACCGCTATTACACATATTACATCCACTGGGCATCAAAGTTCGCCACCAGTGCAAATATAGGGAACAAAGCAGCATATTACATACACTGGCCGTCAAAATTGGCCACCAGTGCAAATAAACGCGGCAGCAAAACAAGAGCATAATTGAAACAACTTCTTAAGAGCTCAATAAATGTGGTATCCACCATGCTGGCAATAAGCTTAGCAAGCTTATTAGCTTTGTCCTGTTTGGCGCTAAAATCCTCCAACGCTTGTTGTTGCACCAGAAAGTATGCATCTGAATGCTCCAGGGACTTCCGCAGTCCTTCCGCTTCTTGTCGCAGCACAGCTGATCGATGTCTTTCAACTTGTAGTTGAGACTCAAGAAACCGAACTGATTCAGACAGTGAGTTTGAATAGCTTGTGCAAGCGGTAGTGGCCAGTAACTCCAACACTAAACCAAGACAGGACTTTGGGGTTGTCTCACTGTCTTCGAGATAGTCTTCCTTAGTTGTTTTATCAGCTTTGTTGGAGACCAACAAGGATGTGTCACTATCCTGAACCTTATCTGCATTACTTCCTTTACCATTGCTTAATAAGGCACTCTTCCCCAATATTCTGTCAGCATTCTAAGAAGAAACAAGCAGACACATAACAGTTTAGCATGTACTAGTATATGAAAATCATTTCGGTGAACCAGTTCATTAGTAAGGTGGACGGGATTAAACTACCAAGTATTCTATTGCCAAGTACTAGTACATAATAAAAGCATCAAACAAACATATATCTATGTCCTATGGTCCCTGCATTGTCTTGCCAAATCAAAATAGAGACACGGTTCAAATCATATCAGTTCAAGACAAAGCAGCAGTGAAAGAATACAAAGCGTGGGAAACTACATGGCACAACAAGATTTCAGATGGGTACCACGGGTCTACATGTACAACAACACTATTTGCTTTGTTGTGATGCTAGTAATGTGCATGATATGAGAAGTCAACTGTATACACAATTGAAATTGAAATCAATAGAGCTATTGATAAGAGCAAGCCTGTTAAAGAAACATGCGTGAACATACCTGCCGTGCCATTGGAGTTTCGATTGGATCCTTCAATTTAAAAGTAAGTTTGTATGAGTAAATAGAGTGATACAAGAGCAAAGTAGTATGCACGATAGCAATCATTGTTAAAAAAGGCACGCCTAAGCAAGCGCTTAAGCGCGCCTAGGCTCTAGGCATTGGCAAAACGCATTGTGCATAACTACGCTTAATATGTGCATAACTACGCATAAGCATGCACTTTGGTCAGTAAAGCGCAAGGCGGTGGCAAAACGCACAATTAACGCCTAGTGCCTTTTGGAACTATGATAGCAATGGAATCTTAAATTAGAACAATTGTTCTTCAGGTTTAGGCACTTTTTCTACATGAACAAAGTACAGTAAGACGCAAGAATATAGTACTTAAAAATAGAAAATGAGCTCATAGACCTTACCACATTCTTGGTTCGAGACCAGTACAGAACAAGGTGTTCCCAGTCATCGTCCAGTAAATGTGTCTCAGGAGAACGTAAGGGAATTTGATGAGTTTCTTTGCCGGTGAAGTACGTTTTCTTCAGGTAATTCTGATACTGCCACCAAGCATTCTTGAAGATAGCAGAGGTATTAGCACAGTTTATCTCATCCTGAGTTTCCAAATCGGTCCTTCTCTATAGAGAAAAATGGGAAAATTTGCTGTATTATAACCATCATGGAGGTAGGATGTACGGGACAAAGCAAAGTAATTGCCATGAATAACATTACTTACACATAACTCCTGGACAAACACCTGCAACTGGCATTTTCCTTCATCTTCAGTATAATATTTCCAAGATGGGAAGATACGCACATATGATTTAACAACATCAAATGCGATAGATGCTAAAGTATGACTAGCTGGTTGTGCTTCCTCCACAGGAATAGGCGTACTAACTGGTGGAGTTGGGGTTCGCCGTGGTAGTACTGGCCCTTTGGGCACTGGAGCTGCCTTACTAACTTCTCTAGTTTGGGAGCTCTGTGGTGGAGATGGTGTTGTGTCAACAGGAACTGAGTTACTATCTGCTGGGGTTGGGGTTAGATTGGGTGAAGCTGGTTCTCTGTCCATCGCAGTAGGGGTACAATCTGCGAGAGTTTGGGTTATGTGTGGTAGGCCTGGTTCTCGTGCATGTACAACCGGGGTGCTATGTCCACCAAGAGGTAGCACTATTTTATTTGAAGACCGTGTTTTTAGTCCGCTAGATGCTGGCATCACCCGCTCCAATTCAAATGGCTGATAAACAGGAAACATAGTTGAATGTACAGACATTGTATGAGAGCAGATGCAATAGATAGTGTGGAAAAAAGAGGACATGAAATAGTTGACATGTATATTGTTTAACTAAAACGGATAGCATGACATAATTTCACATATATGATGTCTATCTAAACTGGATAGCATAGCATAACATAATTCAAAGATATGATGAATAACTAAAACGCCGTGCCAAGTTAGAGCATATACCTCGGTGGGGGAATAGGACTAGTCATCTGTATCTGAATCCATCTCTGAGGAGCTATCGGGACCCAACAAGAGATCTGCTTCGACAGGTAGCACTGTGTGCTCTGAAGGCCTTGTTTTCACTCCAGATTTTTCAATCTCCCATCCAAATGGTTGATTCATAGGAAGAGTAGTTTAATGTACAAACATTGTCGACAAATGGAAATGTAATGAAGAAAAGGATGGGCAAGATATCATTCAAATATATGATGCCTGGTTAAACAGGATGGCATTGCACATTTCACATATATTATGGCTGGCTAAAAGACATGAGACTGCATAATTCCCATATATGATATAGAAACTAAATAGGTGGCGACAGAACATGTCTAAACTAAGCAGATGACATATATGATGTCAAAAGTAGGCTCTTCAAGGCAACATATGCAGGATATGACTAACATCATCATGCCAAAGTAGATCAAACACCTTGGGGGGTAAATAGGAGTGGTCAGCGGCGTCTGAATCCACCTCAGAACAGATATCTTCCTCTGGATTACAATCTGGAGAGGGGTGGGGAGGGTTTGCCATTGAACCCACCATGGAGCGATGTTTGCATGACATTGTATTGCCGCGCAAAACTCTTCTCTTTTTCTCTACATGTTCAGCATGAATGTGTACAATATCTGACATGCATATGAAAAAAAATATGGTGAGATTATGTAAGGAGAGCATGCAGAAATTTAGAGTGATGGTAACAACCAGTGATGGATCCAAAAATAATGATAGCAGGCTGATGATTGCTTTAATTTAATAAAAAGACAGATGATGATTGCTTTACTCTTTGTTTCCCACCCAAGATGAACAACATAGGCATACCCTAGGTGAACCAGATATTAGACAGAGATACTATTCATTGCTTCCTCGATATGTGCCCCACAACTAATTTAGAACTCAAGTTTGAACATTAATTTGGACCTGACTTGGAGTCCAAGAGGTGAACGGGATGATAAAGTAGCAGGTAATTTTAAGCAATGCATAACATAAGCAGAATCAAAAGAGTGCGACCTCTCTTGTGGACCTGTGTACTCCTTAGGTTCATCTACTGAGTCGATGATGGTGATGCCGTTGTGGTGGGTGCCGGCAGCAGGGAAGGAGATGCGAGGCGGCGAAAGATGGTCAGCAGTCGTGATGTCTTGTTTGGTGGATGTTTCTGTCGATGGAGCACCTCAGGTGAGGTGGACGACGTCGCGGCAGGAGCAGGACAAACCACACAAAGTTCCCTTCGACACCTACCTATAACTGAAGTAATTCTGTAAGGGCTCATTTGGCTTGCATGATTCTCAAAACGCAGGGATAGGAAAAACGCCAGAATAGGATAGGAATGCACATGGTAAATAGAGCATTTTTAAACACAGGATTTCTGTCAACTTGGGTGTTTGGTTTACAGGAATTGGAAGAGCAGAGGAATGCAAAGAAACATGGCCAAAATAAAGTGAAACCGTATGAAAGCGTGTGCAGTTAGAATGTTATTCTGCCACTAATGCACTTGGTCTTGTTTTCATGCATAGGATTTTGAAAAGTAGGTCCAGGTGGATGTTTTGCTTCATTCCTTTCAACAAAATGCATGAATAATTGAATAGTAGAGTGCCGTTGGAAAATTCCCTATTGCTATGTTTTTCCGTCGAACCAAAATAGCCCTAATGGATCGACATGAATGTATAGTAATAAGTGATGCAACAAGTGTACAACCTCTTTGTTGTAGCCATGTCGACCTCAGCATCATTGAGTTGGTTGCTGAAGCAGTTGAGGTAGAGGTGGCTGTCGGAGGTGTGGAGGAAGATCTAAGGAATCTGTGGACGTCGTCCAGGGCACTGCTCTGTTGTGATGGATCGTTCTGTCGTTGGAGCAGCCCCGGTGAGCCGTAAGACATCAAGGCTAAAGCAGCACAAGACAGACATCGTCAATCTCAAGTGGTATTCTAATAGCATCTCCAATAGATGATGTAAAATAGATGTCAAATTTACATCACCAAAAACCACCTGACTACAACAGATGAGGTAAAAACTGTTGACTCTGAACTTAACTGTCGAAACTGAAATTTACTGTGGAATCTGAATGTTACTGTCGAAACTGAACGCAATGGTAGCAGAGAGGCACTTGACATGTAGTTTAGGGAGGGCCTGCAGTTCATCTTCAACCTGCACCCCCCTGAGCCGCCAGCCACCACCGGCCGAACCGACAGCCCCAGCGCCGCCTCGCCGCCCCAAAACAACTCCCCACCGCCGCCCCGGCCAGCCCTATAGGCCCCCCGCCCCCACCCTGAACCCTAAGATAGATAGTGGGGTACCTCTCCGGCGAGCCCCCGTCCCCGCTGCGGGTGGTTCTTCCTTAACTCCGGCGAGCCCCCCAACCCCTGAAAATCGACTGACCCAAAAGTCGATTCAGTCGACTGAAGTGTAGCTAAATTGGAGCAGAGGAGCAGCATGAGCGAGGGGGAGAGCAGCAGCAGCAGCGCGAGCAAGCGATTGAGCGAGAGCTGGAGCAGCAGCAGCAGCGCGAGCGAGCGAGTGAGAGCCGGAGTAGCAGCAGCTGGGCGAGCGAGCGATCGAGCGAGAGCCGGAGCAGCAGCAGCGCGAGCGAGCGAGCGAGAGCCGGAGCAGCAGCACTAGATCCGGCTGGTATGGCTGCCGGCGCAGAAGGGGCCTCGCACTGGGGGAGAGCCTCCGTGGAGATGTCGCCCGCGGCGCCGGCTTCAAGGTAGCCGCTCCATGGGGCTGCAGGATGGAGCACCATCGGTGCCGGGAGGTCGAGCTAAGGAGAAGGTGTGATGCGATGAGTGTACAACCTCTTTGGTGGCGCCGAGTAGGCCTCGGCTTCATCCGAGGAATCGGTGAGGATGCTGCGGTTCCGGTGGAGCAGGTTAAGGCGGCGCTGTGGGGATGGAGCAGCCGCGATAGATGAGGCGATCGTTGGAGAAGATCCTTGGAGGTGGAGGACGGGGCAGCTGAACCGGCGGGACGATGATATGGACGACGGATCCTCATCCGGGGAGGTGGACGAGGGACGTCGAGCTGTTGCAGTGGACGACGTCGTCGGAAAAGAGGCTCCGACTGGGCAGCGGTGAGGTGGCGGACGGAGGAGGGTGGGGTTTCACGGCTGGAGCGAAGAGGTTATGGCGGCCTGAGATTTCGAATGGCAAAAAGGAGGTGATGGGAGGGGGTGAACCATGACTTAGGGACGCGCTTGTACAAAATGTAGGGTGTGTTACAAAAGTACCCCCCACAGATTTGAACTAGTGGCCCTTTCGGCTCAGGGTTAGAAGGGGGATTTCGCGTGTCGGGATTTGGCAGCTGGAGGGAGTTTTCGCGCGCGTTGTAATTTCGGGATAGCAAGGCGCGGGTTGTGAAGGCGCCAGTTTTGGGAGCACGATATCTGAATTTTCGCGATATAACAAGGCGCGAGTTGAATTTTAGGGACAAGCCTAACGTGTAATATTGTACTTGTACGTACCAAATCAATTCGCACTTCCGTCAACCAAACGGAAAACGAAAAAAATAAAACTATTCACACCACACAAAGAGAGAGTCTTGCCCCATTTTACTATAAAAATGCTATTTAAAGCTACTCATACCAACAATTTAGTGCAATTAAATGCTATTCGGTAGTATGAATTCATGTTATGTCCAATTAAATTTTTTCGCTTGCTGTATAATGCATGTAACCTACTCATACCAACATTTTAGTGCATTCCAAATGTCTATACTACCGCTGCAATTCGAACTTAATTTGAATTCGTTTCTCTATTTCAATAACAATCTACAATCATGATTGTTGCCAACTTCAACCATCATTCGTGTATTACCTTAATAACACACCACATGATTACTATAGAGATAGATATGAACTATGTGTACTACATGAACTTGAATTCTATTTTTTGAATACACTTGATGTTGATTCCAAATAATAGTACATTTGATGTACTAACTATATATTCATAATCTAAACCATGTTCCATATGTGTACACCATGTTTATCACACATAGTATAGTGGCCCGCCCCCTACATTATGACAAGTATTTAGACCTGAGCTGCAAAAGCCACACATTAGCCCAAATTATGATCAATGTTCTATATGTTATACGTAGTACTAGCAAGATGCCCATGCCTTCCACAGAACATCAACATGATCAAGGGGAGGCCTAATTTGCAAATATGGAGAGGGGTGTGGGTATCTTATTTCAAAATTGCCATAGTTTCCTTCCTATCCGTCAGATATAAATCGGACGGCCTATGTTGCAGGATGGCACCATCATCAACAACTCCGTTTTTTATAAGAGTAGAGATAAAATATATTATATGTAGTATAACATGTTCATAACCACACCATGTGTATCACCGTTATATATATTCACACATGCGTCGGTTTAAAACACTATGATAAATTCTTCAAATATCCGGATTCGCTTTTTATAATGAAGTATGATCTCTATTCGTATTTTACACCCACACAATCCTCTTATCTTTGTAGGTAGCTAGCGCTAACTTTCTCTCGTGCATGCAGACGCCCGCATCCCTCTCACCCTCCCTCAGCATTCTCTAGCTCCATCGCGCAAATTCGTCTTTTCACTTTAGGTCGTTCACCCACGGTGTGTGTAGGCCCCCCACCTCCTTCTTTACGGCACACATCGATCGATATGCCTCTCTAGCCAGGTGTGCCTAGCACAAACACAAGCTTCCCCTCTTCTCTTATCACCGTCCATGCCTCACTCCCACCACTCTTTTCATCGATCTCGTACTCGCACACTCCTTCCCCCTCGATATAGTATGACTCTCGCACCACCTCCTAGATGCATCCCTCTCTCTCTACCCTTCTCCCCGTGCCTCATTTGCTTCTAACACACACATGCATGTATACCGATCGATCTCCCAACATATACCTAGGTCGACTTTCACTATTCCCCCCCATCGATCGACGTACCTCACAAGTAATGTCTCTCCTTTCTCTGACAAAGGACGATTGATCTTCCTATGTAGTTATGTCTGCTTACCACAGCCATATCGTCCCCCCTCATCATTCGTGCATGCCTCCTGACCCATCTCTCACACGCACGTGCACAGACAGGCAGCCATCCCCTCTCTTATTGATATTGCAGGCGTGCCCTCTGGTTGTCTAGCAAGCCTATCCCACCATTTGTTAGAAGCAACTTCACTACCACCCCCTCCAACACTCTAGCTTTGTCTCTCTCCCAACCTTATTCCTCTCCTACACATATGCAAGGATGTCGATCGATCTCCCTTAATACATGAGGTAGATCGATCTCCCTTAATACATGAGGTAGGCCTCTCTCCTCCTCCACACATATACCAGCCATTGTACCTCTATAGTTAATTAGGCCTCCCTCGCCCCCCCACCACACACCGACAGTCGAGCGCTGTAGGTAGGTATCCATGACACAGAGACAAACTGCACCTATCCCCTCTCTCGTTCTAGTAGGCCAGCCACTCTATATCTTTGACGTGGGCACACACAAATTCAATGGCACTCTTTATCGACCGCGCGCGCACACACACACACATCATCCCTCTCTTCAATTCTATGGACACCTCAAGTCGATGATACCTCCACTCTCTTCTCGTGGATCGCCCCCTCTATATATATGATATATCCAGGACTCTATTTCACACACATTGCATATGTTACATTTTTTGATTGACCCCCCCCCCCCCACAAAAACTCTCACGAACCCACACACTATATCTCTCTATGTTTGTATCTCTCTCACACAACCCCACATAGGTGGTGTACGTATACAAGAAGAGAATAGGTGCACCGTGCACATACTCAGGCCTCATGCCCAGCCACATCCGCGCGGGTACACGATGGAGCTCATTTCCGTACGAAATGGCAACCCACGTGCTAATTTGAACGCGTGTAGCGGTTGTTTACGTACGGAGGTTGTGTACCACGCGTGCACGAAACAAAGTTCGACTTGATGC
Source organism: Triticum aestivum (assembly GCF_018294505.1). NCBI lineage: Eukaryota > Viridiplantae > Streptophyta > Magnoliopsida > Poales > Poaceae > Triticum > Triticum aestivum. Next base: position 144,212,744 of record NC_057805.1, read on the forward strand.
GTTGGCGCGTTATTTTTAAATAAAGTTATATGCGTTGGTGCATAAACCGTGTTGTTATCTTCCCTTAGGACAAGGAATATGCTTCTTTTTTGTTGTCGCAACTGTCATCTACAATATTTATCTTTTTACAAATTTCAAATGGGCATATTTTAGAGTGTAGATTCACTCATTTTGCTTCGTATGTGTACTCCCTCTGTTCCTAAATATTTGTATTTCTAGAGATTTCAACAGGTTACTGCATACGGAGCAAAATGAGTGAATCTACACTCTAAAATATGTCTATATACATCTGTATGTAGTAGTCCATTTGAATCTCTAAAAAGACAAATATTTGAGTAGTCACTCGTTGAAATCTCTAGAAAGAAAAATACTCCGGAGTATATTTAAGAACCGAGGGGGTAGTGCACAACCGCATGGGAGACTCAGACCGGTCGTTGCGCCGCATTAATAGTGAGTAATGAGCAGTCAAATCATAAGCCCCACCTTTCCACGGTAAGTTGCTCGGAAGAAGCAACCATCAATACGCTCTTCTTTGAATCCGCTCATACTACTCCATCCATCACTGTTTATAGAGCGCGCTTCAGAAAAAGAGAAAATCTCTGGGACCAAGGCGACTAGTGATCAGCCTGAAAAATAGCATTGGTAGTTATAGCACGGCGTCCATTACTAGAGGAAATAATGCGTACATACATGCATGCAGTGCTTCCACCCCGGGTACACACATGCATGCACTTACTCCACTCCGTAGTACTACATCGAGAGAAAATTGCAGTTACCACGCCCTAATTAATTGAGCATTAAACCAAACGCGTCTAAAGTCTCTCTGGTGGTGGAAATGCATTGAGAGAAATGCATCATAATGAAGCGCGCCCTGTAAACTGTGACGGAGGGAGGAGTACTATGAAGGTGCAAAACCAAGTACGCGTATGGCCAGTCGGTCAACGCACCTCCTCTTGGCATATCACTGACATGTGGGACCGGAGTGTGAGCAAACCGATCTCAACTGACGGCAAAATGGCCAACCCGCCGTTCCTTGAGAGAGACGAGGAGCGAGAACAGACAGACGGGCTTGCACGGAGGCCAAGATATATTCGAGCATGGTTGATCGATATCATCATTACATGTTGGGCTGCCGTTTTCCGCCCTTCTCCGGAATAAATGTGTACTTTATCAGAGATTAAGAAAAATAAGAGTACATATGCTCCACCATGCGGTTCTAGTAGTAGTACTACTCGTACTACTAAACCTTGCGCTTGGCTCTTCTCCTCTTCGTGAAGTCAAACAACGATGGTACTCCGCATGTTCGGTACTACAGTGTATGCCTCTGCCAATCTGACACCGAATGAACTGATGCATGTCCACCGCCTGGGCGAGGGTACGTGGCATTAGTCAAAAGCCGTAAGCGAGCTTCACCTTGTCCTGCAAGCTTCTCCTCGTTCTGCGAGTTGACGGGACACACCAACAAGTAGTGCTAGTCCATACTCCCTCCTTTCCGGTTAATATGGCTTAATCTTTTTTGCGGGTAAATGAGAGAGCTTTATTCATATATAAGCATTCTTAGGACAATCAGCCAAGACACTGGTCACTAGGAAGCGAGGTACCCCGCAAAAAAAGAAGTAGGAAGCGAGGTGTTTCATCAAGCCAGCTCTCGGCCACATTCAAAGTGCAGCAAGCACGGTTCGCACAAAGATGCTCCGCAAGGTTTGCTGACCTGTTTACATGCTGAATAACAAAAAAAAGAGAAAATATTACCGAGCGCTCCTATTTGTAACAGGATATGAGCCAGAATTAAGCGAGAATTGTGGCGAGTGTTCCATGCAATCAACTTCCATTATCACATGTGAGAACCCTCGAAGAGAACCAAATGTGTTGAAGATTGCTTTATCACATTTTAAAAATATAATAAGAGTGCAGACGCTCCTCCATCCGGTTCCTAGTACTAGTATAGTAGTACATACCTCTATAGACTATAGTAGTAGTACTAGTACTAGTAAACTTTGCGCTTGGCTGTTCGCCTCTTCGGGAAGTGCAACAATAATAGTACTAGTATAGTGTATGCTTCTGGCAATCTGACACCGAATTAACTGTTGCACGTCCACCGCCTGAGCGAAGGACATCTTGCATTAGTCAAAAGTTTCTCCTTGTCCTGTGAGCCACCGCGCACAAGCTTCTCCCGTCCTGCAAGCTTCTCCTCGTTCGGCAAGTTGACGGGACACAACAAAGTAATGCTAGTCCATACTGCCTCCTCTACAGTTAATATGGCTTAATTTCAAACGAGATAAATACACTGTCTGTCACTATATATTTGTAAAAATACAGTCAGTGGACTTCATAATACGTTCATTGCGCTCAATATATACATTTTTCGGTGTTTATACGCTCACTAGCTCACCCTGGCTGAGTATGTGTGTGCATGCACGTGTAGGTTGAGCACTTGAGCGTGACCGTGTGTGTTCCATCGTGTCACTACAAGAAATATGTCAACTAGTGACCTTCTGTCAGTGACCCTGGAAGAATTGGTCATAGATCTACGACCATTTGAGACCAATTGGTCAAAAGCTGTTCGGGGGGCTCCAAACCCTCAACTATATCGACCATTTTGGCCATAAAGGTCGTAATTTCCATACACGAAATGGTCATAAAGCAGACAACACTGATCCGCTGCCTTATTTCTAGCTGATCACGACCAATATAGATGGTCATAACCTTGTAAGTTGTGGTGGATTGCTATGACTAGGCGCCACCTCATCAGTTTTGCCTATGTGTCATGTCCATGTGTCAATTTTTAACCTAGGTTGTGAAGCAACCTATATTTCTGTTAGTCCCAAAATTCCGAAAAAATTCTCATAAATTACTTGGATCATATCTTCGTCAAATATGTCAAAAACCTTCCTCACCTAGTTAAAATATAATTCAACAATATTCATTTTCCTATTATGTTCAGAACAGCACTTTGTGAAGGAAGTGCTATTTTTATATTCTTGATTGCCTTCAAAAATTTTGGGCACCCTTTCCTATCCAAATCATTGCCTCATGACAAAATTCAGCTCAATTTTCCTAGTAAATGTTCCTCGGCAAGTTTCCAAAGTTTTTGTTCAGCTAGAAGCTTTGTGAAGGAAGTACTAGCTATGCACATCCAAATGGCATGAAATTTATACAGTGCCTTCATATGGCCAAATTATCACCCTCCTCCAAATTGCAGCTCAATCAAATCATCTATGTGAGCCCAGCTTCAATTTTCATTTTTTGTCCAAATTGGCACATTGCAAAGCAAGTGCTATCTATACCACTCCTATTGCCCTCAATAATCAGCTCCATTTGCCTATGCCAAAATTACCATACTCCACAAAATTTCAGCTCAGTCCACTTATCCATTTGAGCCCAGCTTCAACATCCATATTTCTCCCCGATGTGGTACTTTGCAAAGCAAGTGCCATCCAAACTCCTCCATTTGAGCTGAAAATTTGCCAAGACAGTCTCCCTAGTAGATGATCATCCTCAGCCAAAACTCAGGCCCATTGGCCTTGTGAATTTCCCATACCGCTAATCAAACACTTGGCTGCTAATTCATGTTTGAGCATAGTTCGGTCTCCTCATGAGATTCTTTTGTTGTTATTTTCTTCCAAGCATCTACCTGGGGAGTACCAAACCTACTAGACATGCCTAGGCTTCCCAGAACGCATGGCAACGCCACAGTCACGCGGTGACCACGCGGCGGGCATGCGAGTCTACGCACTTTGGAGTTGGGGCCCTGGGCCACCATCCAAACCTCAACATATCACAACCAAACCATGTATTTATGCTTAAATAGATACTTATGTACCTAGAAATGATTTTTGGAAAAAATAAAGAGCAAACTATAAGGCAACTGCAGTTCAAATTTGACCCGCTTCCTCCTGAATCGGCGGGAATTTGTCTTTTTCACCAGAGGTGGATCAAAACTTTTTACACCCAACCATTTTATCAATTGTGCATTAAATATGGCATAGTATTTTATAAAATTGATTTGGTCCATTTTTGCAACAAAGGTCCTTCACAAAAGAAACTCATTTCGGGCACTCGAAAAATGGAAAATGAATTTTCCGTGCAAAGAAAATGAAAACTCCCTTAGGCAACATTGTTTGGAATTCCAAGATGCACCCTTGTGCACAATATTAGATCATTTGAACAAACTATTCCATGAATGTGGCCATAAGATTGATCATTTGGCTTGAAAGCCATGAATCTTCACGCATGATAGCTCATTTATGAGAACACTTTTTTAAATTAATTGCCACATTACAAGTTTATTATTTTTCCTGGAAAATTGGTCAGATATAATGACACAATGCGAAGGTTTCCCAATATTTTGATTTTTTTTAATTTTTATGCCCGTTTCAAAATTTGGTTAAAATGGCGGGCTTGACCGTTCATAGCTAGTGGTTGAATCTTAGAAATTTTTTGATGTGTCTTTGATTAAATAGATACTTGTGTACCTAGAAATGATTTTTGGAGAAAATAAAGAGCAAACTATGAGGCAGCTGCAGTTCAAATTTGACCCGCTTCCTACTGAATCGGCGGGAATTTGTCTTTTTCACCAAAGGTGGATCAAAACTTTTGAAACCCAACCATTTGGTCAATTGTGCATTAAATATGGCATAGTATTTTATAAAAATGATTTGGTACAATTTTGCAACAATTATTTGGTAGGCCCTTCACAAAAAAACCTCATTTGGGGCACTCGAAAAATGGAAAATGATTTTTTTGGTCCAAAGAAAATGAAAACTCCCTTAGGCAACATTGTTTGCCATTCCAATATGCACCCTTGTGCACAATATGAGATCATTTGAACAAACTATGCCATGAATGTGGCCATAAGATTGATCATTTGGGTTGAAAGCCATGAATCTTCACACATGATAGCTCATTTCTGAGAACACTTTTTTAAAAGAACTGTCGTATTACAAGTTTATTATTTTTCCTGGTAACTTTGTCACATCTAATGACACAATGCAAAGGTTTTCCAATTTTTTGATTTTATTGAATTTTTTATGCCCGTTTCAAAATGCGGTCAAAACGGCGGGAATGACCGTTCCTAGCTAGTGGTTGAATCTTGGAATTTTTTGGTGTTTTTATGATTAAATAGATACTTTTGTACATAGAAATGATTTTTGGAAAAAATAAAGAGCAAACTATTAGGCAGCCACAGTTCAAATTTGACCCGCTTCTTACTGAATCGATGGGAATTTGTCTTTTTCACCAGAGGTGGATCAAAACTTTTGAAACCCAACCATTTGGTCAGTTGTGCATTAAATATGGCATAGTATTTTATAAAAATTATTTGGTACAATTTTGCAACAATTATTTGGTAGGTCCTTCACAAAAAAACCTCATTTAGGGCACTCGAAAAATGAAAAATGATTTTTTTCGTCCAAAGAAAATGAAAACTCCCTTAGGCAACATTGTTTGCCATTCCAATATGCACCCTTGTGCACAATATGAGATCATTTGAACAAACTATGCCATTAATGTGGCCATAAGATTGATCATTTGGTTTGAAAGCCATGAATCTTCACACATGATAGCTCATTTCTGAGAAAACTTTTTTAAAAGAATTGCCGTATTACAAGTTTATTATTTTTCCTGGTAACTTGGTCACATATAATGACACAATGCGAAGGTTTTCCAATTTTTTGATTTTTTTGAATTTTTTATGCCCGCTTGAAAATGCGGTCAAAACGGCGGGAATGACCGTTCCTAGCTAGTGGTTGAATCTTGGAAATTTTTTGGTGTTTCTGTGATTAAATAGATACTTTTGTACCTAGAAATGATTTTTGGAAAAAATAAATAGCAAACTATTAGGCAGCCACAGTTCAAATTTGACCCGCTTCCTCCTAAATCGGCGGAAATTTGTCTTTTTCACCAGAGGTGGATCAAAACTTTTGACACCCAACAATTTGGTCAATTGTGCATTAAATATGGCCTAGTATTTTATAAAAATGATTTGGTACAATTTTGCAACAATTATTTGGTAGGTCCTTCACAAAAAACCTCATTTGGGGCACTCGAAAAATGGAAAATGATTTTTTCGTCCAAAGAAAATGAAAACTCCCTTAGGCAACATTGTTTGCCATTCCAATATGCACCCTTGTGCACAATATGAGATCATTTGAACAACTATTCCATGAATGTGGCCATAAGATTGATCATTTGGGTTGAAAGCCATGAATCTTCACACATGATAGCTCATTTCTAAGAACATTTTTTTAAAATAATTGCCGTATTACAAGTTTATTATTTTTCCTGGTAACTTGGTCACATATAATGACACAATGCGAAGGTTTTCCAATTTTTTGTTTTTTTTGAATTTTTTATGCCCGTTTCAAAATGTGGTCAAAACGGCGGGAATGACCGTTCCTAGCTAGTGGTTGAATCTTGAAATTTTATTGGTGTTTCTCTTATTAAATAGATACTTTTGTACCTAGAAATGATTTTTGGAAAAAATAAATAGCAAACTATGAGGCAGCCGCAGTTCAAATTTGACCCGCTTCCTACTAAATCGGCGGAAATTTGTCTTTTTCACCAGAGGTGGATCAAAACTTTTTACACCCAACCTTTTGGTCAATTTTGCATTGAATATGTCCAAGTATTTTATAAAGTTGATTTGATACAATTTTGCAACAAATATTTGGTAGGTCATTCACAAAAAAACCTCATTTTGGGCACTCAAAAAATGGAAAATGATTTTTTCGTGCAAAGAAAATGAAAACTTCCTTAGGCAACATTGTTTGTCATTCCAATATGCACCCTTGTGCACAATATGAGATCATTTGAACAAACTATGCCATGAATGTGGCCATAAGATTGATCATATGGCTTGAAAGTTTATTATTAAGACATTTACCATAGTCAAATTGTATTATTCACCGTAGTCAAAGTTTATTATTTTTCGTGTAAACTAGGTCATATAATGCCACAATGTGAAAGTTTTTTTTGTTTTTTTATTTCTTTCAAAATGCTGTCAAAACGACGGGTATGACTACGGGTCTTCGGTCACCGGGAAGGTGACGATGACGACCTCCTCACTCGCGACCACCTCCTCGATGCCTTGCTCTTATACGTGTTGAGGTCCTTGCTGGCGGTCTTGCCGGATAAAAATCCAGATCTTCATTATTCAATATTGCCGCCCCCGCCCCCGAGGTCGAGACGTCGAATGATCCAAAAACCTAAGCTACCAGGACCCTAAAACCTAAAGCTAAAATGATGAACACAGGCGGGATCCGACGACCCTCCTCATCACCAACGACCAAGAAGTCAACGACGGAGGGGAACCGCCGAAAGACGGCGCCAAAAGAGTCGGCTCTCTTAGCCAAAGAGATCTGCACTTTATTTTTAGCCGATTACGACCTACTTAGATGGTCATGGACGTCGCACACATATACTCTATTTTGATTAGTTTACAAGCATGTCACGCGGATCATGCATCGAGCACCGTCCGATCCACCCAGATCCAACGGCAGCGCTCCCCCTCGCCTTCTCACCCCACCTAGCCCGCACTCCTCCCTCGTCCCCGCACACCCTAGCGAACCCTAGCGCTCCCCGATCGCTCCCACCTCGCCTCCCCTCGCCGCCACCCACCCCTCCCCTCGCTCTCCTCCCTCCCTCCCCTCCGGCAAGATCTAGCGCGCGGCCTCCCTCTCCTCGATCCAGATCCACCTACACTTCCGGCGATCCCCAATCCGGCGACAAAGACGGCTGCTCCCGCGCCGGCCTTCTTCCTCGCCGCAGGTGCCACTGCTCGTCTCCTCTCCGGTGAGTGCGGAGGAGCCACCGCGGTTGAGGCAGCCGCCGGCTAGAGCCCCGCCTCTTCTCCTCTCCGGTCAACGTGGAGGTCCGCCGCGTCCAACCTCCTCGACAGCGCCCGGAACCCTAGGCGGCCCATCTCTTACTCCCATGGCCATGGCCATGGCGAGCCTGCAAGATGTGCAGCAGCAGGTCAGACCCCTCACCTTCTTCTTCTTCTTCTCCCTACCTCTGGTGTTCTTCCTCTCCACAACCACTGATGCAAACATGGTGGGGAAGATATTGATTTCCCAGCCCACCTGACGGCCCACTCCCTCGCCCCCGCGCAGATCTTCGAGTACAACGGCTCCGCACCCTGCAGCCGCTGGTCCGGGACGAGCGCAGCGCCGGTTCGGGTGTCTTGCGCCAACCAGAGCCCGCCTCAGGTGCTCGACGGAACGCCGGCTACATCCTCGGCATGTTCCCCTACCCGAGGTACCCATCCAAGCGCCTCTCCTCTCTGGCTCCCCGTATGGAATTCTTCATCGAATTGCTCGAGTCGCCTATGAATATGTTGCTACCTCGCCATGGATTTGTGTTTGAGTTGTGTATAAGAATAATGGATGGTTCTGCAGTTTCAGTTTCTCCACCTATGCTCAAATTGTTGGAGTTTGTCATCAGTTTCTCCAGTGCTGTACTGGCCATGCGATTGCACGTGGTGGTGTAATTGGGCTGTAGTCATGCAGTAGGATACGAGGCTCTAGTTTAGTTTTCTGTAGAATATGTAATATTGAAGTATCCTCTGTTATGCGACTGCATAGAGCCTAATATTTACTCTTCCCGGATGCATAAAGTCGTCCTGAAATTGAATCCCAGAGTATAAATGAGTTTGCAACCATTCCTAATTTTAAGTGCAATGTGCTTCTGTATAAGCTGCTATAGATATAGCTATCATTGATGTTTATTCAAGATTAAGTATTCACTTCCTTCTAGTATTTCAGTTTTTTGTGGAGCACTTCAGAAACTAAAATGTACACATTTAAGAATTAGTTCTCATCCAGTACTCCGTCCGCCCCCACAATATAAGACCTTATTGCTGCTTTGATCTTTCAGTTACCTCCGCAGTTTTTTTTTTGAATATTTACTGTGAGGCAAAGCCCCACAGCCCTTTATTGAAATCGAACAACTGTACAAAAAAGAATAGTAGGAGTATATACAGGAGCTAAGAAACTAGCCTACAAAGCTAAGGTACAGGACTAGAACTACCTACCTGGACTAAAGCTTTTATCCAAGCTTTAAGCTTGATGCTGCTATCATCCTTGAGCCTATGAGTTAGGAGTGAAAGATCATGTACAAAGTTAGACCGCCAAGCAGCAAAAGTAGCTCTCTCCCCTCTAAAAGTTCTGCCATTCCTGAGGATCCAAATATTCCATGCTGCCGTCAACATTACTTCGAAGAAGAAAGGATGCCTGAAGCTTGAGCTAGCATGTTGGATACATTGCTGAATATCCGGCCCTCTTGACCAGTCAATAGAAAGGTAGTTCCAAACCCTCCGACTGAAATTACAGTTGAAGAACAAATGCAGCCTATCCTCATATGAAAATTCATGACAGATAACACAAAGATTATCATCCAGGGGGGATCTCCAGTGCCTGCGGATCAGAAGGTCCTTGGTGTTAAGCCTGTCAAAGAAAAGTAACCATCCAAAGACTTTGATCTTCATGGTGCATCTGCTTTTCCACAACCATTTACACGGTTGAATTGTGGGTAAATGTGAGTGCATCAAGGTGTAGAAACTCTTGGCTGAGAAACTACCAGATCTGCCCGGCTAAACCCAAGCATCTGGTATGTTGGTGTCCCTGTTCAAGGCCATGATCCAATCTTCTAGCACTTGCAACTCCTGAGCAGCCTCATGAGACAATGGCAAGAAGAACATGGTAAATATATCCTGCGATATGAGGAATTCATGCACTGAAACCTTATCATTGTTAACAAAGGAAAATAACCTTGGCAATCTCCAACATAAAGGTCTAGAAGAGCCACCAATAAACCAAGCATCAGTCCAAAACAGAGCAGAGTCACCCATGTTGATGTGCACCGAGGCAATAGCTGTGTATGCATCATGGAGCTTAAGGATATCTCTCCACCAAAAGGAGACCACTGGGGTTGTAGCGTGTGGAACACCATCAGCATAATAACTGTTCTAGATGAGGGACACCCAGGGTATGTGAGCCTTATTATAAAATTTATGCAAATGCTTGAGCAGAAGACCCTTGTTTTGAATGTTTAAGTTGATGACCCCAAGACCACCTTTGTCTTCTGGCCGACAGACTAAATCCCAAGCGGCCAAAGATTGCTCGATATGCAGATTTGATTTGTGGATATGCTTGTGTGTAGTTGACTGATTTATGCTCTGATTTGGTTGCAGGTGAGGAAGGTGGACATGCTCGACCGAGTCACCATCTTGCGGTGCTATGATTTGATTTGTGTGCTGTTGTTGCTTGTGGTCTGCAGCCTGCAGGGTTCATACTGCTCCTTTGTGTTATTTTTTTGCCTTGAGATTGTTTCAAGATTCAGAAGTGAGCAATTTTGCATGGCTCAGATTTTAACGCCTCTGAATTAGTAGTGCTAATTATTCCGAGGTCACAAGAGTATGTAGCTTCTGAATTTAATTGTATGCATGCAATACTTAATGGTATTGTTGTGCAATTCGTACTGAGCATGCATCAACAGTAGGAGTGCTCAGTGCATGCATCAACAACTATCTATATGTTTGGTTTGATTGCTGGACTTGTAAATGTATGGGTTGGTCTGGGTTTGGTTTGGATTACAAACTATTGCCAGGTTGTCTTAATGTGCTGAATATTTGCAAATGTTGTGGTAGCTGGGGTACTGAATTGTACTTAGTTATTTGATCTACTCATGTTCATGCTGCTTGTTAAGTGATTATATTTATGTTCTTGCTACTAGTAGGATGGTCAATACATGCTTGTTATGTAACTTTAGATCTTTCGTGGAACTCCTGGTCCTTCATATCTAAAGTTATTTTGACATTCTGCCTAGATTGTAACATTGCTTGATTGCTTATATCTTCCTTCTGAACCTGCAATCCTTGATGTATAATTAGTTAATTACACACTTTGATATGTCCAACTGAACCAACTTTGTTAATTACACACACACACACACACATATATATATATACATGCCCACACGTCAAATATATGGTGTTGTATTATGCTTATGCTACTTGTATCACCAGTGTTTCCTCTTGTTTTTTTAGGGTGGTCCCTCTTGTTTTTTAGGGTGCAACAACTGATGGTTATTTGTCCGAAACAAAAGTTAGTGAGTAAAGTTGCTTATTTGATAGAACAAAAATGCCAGAAACAAATCCCATTAATGTTTATGTGCTATGTGCTATGCTTTGCAGCTGCTGACCTCTTCCTGTGGAGGAACAAGATCTCTGCCGGGGTGCTCGCGGGCGCCACCGCCATTTGGCTGCTATTTGAGGTGCTGGAGTACCACCTCCTCATGCTTCGTGGCTACAACAGTACTTGTGTTGATGCCAAAATTAGAAAGCCGTTTTGCTCTGTTTCTGAAATATTTGCCAGCTGATCCGCCAAATGGTCTCTGCTAAATTCTGTTCATTAAGTGGTCTTCTTGATATTTAGCAATCTTGATGCCTCATATAACTACTTGTTGAACTAGAGAATCAATTTGACGACTTGATCAATGGTTTTCTTAACAGTCAAGTTTCAGCGTGTTTCCTGTTTGCACCCTTTGTCGTAGCTGACAATGAGAAGATGCAGATGTTTCTCCATGCTGGCTTGCAAGCTGCACCTGACATGTGGAATACCTTGGAGCACTTCTTACTAAATTAGTTGCTTGCTCGATGCATCTTATCCAACTTCTCCATGAAGTATTCTGTTATAGTAATTCAGTTTTCTTCATGCATCTATCTACTGGTGGTGACTATGTTGTCTATGAGATCCTACACCCGAGAGGATGTGGTGGAGCTCCAGTGTAGAGCTACTCATTTAAGTCATTTGAAAAGATGAGTAATTCTTTTTCATTAACAAAAACTTCTCATCTCTTTTCTTCTATTTTCCTCTCTTATCTTCTCTTTGCTGCTGTTAAGTTAGGACTTGCTGATGATGATTGCTGTTGTTAGAAATCATGATTGCTTAGTTTAGTGTAGGACTTGCTGCTATTGCTGTCATATTCATACTGTATTTTCCAAAGTTTGATAGCACGTCGTCCTTAGGATAAGTTCTTGATCAAAGAAATGGACTAAATTAAAGCATTCCCGGGAGTTGATGCTGTTCTAATTGACCTGCTGCTGTTCTCAAACTGTTGTTGTCATTAACCTGTTGTTGCTGCTGTTGTAGGAGAAGGAGCACACCCAGGAGAAGAAGGAGCAAGCCCAGGAGAAAAAGAGCGAGCAGGAAAAGAAGGCACTGGATTGCTGCTGTTGGAGTGTTGAGGACCTGGGATCTGTGACGGCCCTGCATCGGCTCCCGCCCGCGGATGTCGCGCGGGCGGCCTGCGCCTGCCGCCTCTTGAGCACCGTCGCCTCCGACCGCGCCGTGCTGGAGGCCGCCTTCCGCGCGCCCTGGGGCGTGCACCACGTCCTCAGCGACCCGGCCACTAGGGCCTTGTGGCGCGCTGCCTCCCTCGCCCGATTTGCGCTCTCGCGCGCCCTCCGTCGCGGGGTCACCGCCCCGGGCATCGCGCTAAGTATTCTGTCCAAGTATCATCTGTCTAATCCTTCCTCCCTGTCTGAAGCTCAAGTATTGTAGCACATTCTTTGCTGTGATCAAGTGCGACTCATATCCAGTTGTTTGCTCACATTATTATTTGGTTATGCCATGCTGCTGCCATTGTTTGCTTAAGCATGATTTGCTCCAACCTGGCATTGTGTTGTACTACTAGTACGTACTTCAATTGCATGCATGCATGTTTGCTGTTCCCTGAACTGTTTGACTGCCTGTAATGCATACGGCTTGTGTCCTGCGACTCATATCCAATTGTTTGCTCACATTATTATTTGGTTATGCCATGCTGCTGCCATTGTTTGCTTAAGCATGATTTGCTCCAACCTGGCATTGTGTTGTACTACTAGTACGTACTTCAATTGCATGCATGCATGTTTGCTGTTCCCTGAACTGTTTGACTGCCTGTAATGCATACGGCTTGTGTCCTGCTGCTCCCTTACCCGTTGTACTGTTCATCTGTTGTGTTAACTTGCACTGTGCTCGTACTTGATCATTTGCAAAATATATCTCAGTTTTCTCTATTATGAGAATGTTATATACATGGTTTCATGTTAAATCTAAAGTTCTGCAGCAAATTTTCATCGTTATGAGAATTTTATATTCACGGATTCACTTGATTATGTGTAACTTTTCATAATTTATTGGTTGCATATGCTGGCTTTCATTCTTCAAAAGTTGGGTGTACAGGAGCTCTAGGAAGAAGAATCCCGAAGAAAAACTACACCGAACAATGCGTTTTAGCTCACTGGAGATAGTTATGTGTGAAGCTAGTTATGTGTATATTTAGTTGTATTCTATAGCTAAATACCAGAATTGTACTATGCTTGGCTGTTGTATGAAATATTGTGCCTTATTGTATCTTTTTGAATCAAATTATCTATTTGCACAAATATAGAACTGACCTGGTGGTACCCAAACAGTAATTTGGTTCCCGTTTAACTAGTGGGACCTACTTTAAAATGGAAAAGAAACAAAAAAAACTGGCAAGTGGGCTGGAAAAAGGCGAGGCCCAAAAAAATGTTTACAGTAAAAGGCTGTGGCCCAAAACATAAAATTCTATTGGACCTGGCCCATGTCGCTGACCAAACTTGAAAGCAAAAAAAATAATGGGCTCGGCCCATATAGACACCTAATCGGACCGGGCTGAATCTTATCAACGACCTTTTCAATTGGTCGCAATTTTGCCACGTCGGATCCGACGTGGCCTAGGCAGAGAGCCAGTGACCAAAACAAAAGGTTATGGGTTCAATGACCTTATGTTTTGGTTGTAAACGTCTACGACCTTCTCACAGAGAAGGTCGCTAATTTCAGTTTACGACTGCCAGCTTTTGACCTTCTGTTTTTGGTCACAAAAAGGTCGCAAATGAAAAACTATGACCTTTCAGCGGCCAATAGTGAGGGTCACAAGTTGACATATTTCTTGTAGTGTGTGCTCGGACATGCATGCATTAGGGCGTCGCGTGCGTTTTTGCGTCCATGTGTACGTGTGACTGTTGCATACACGTAGGGGGAGTACGTGTAGGGGCCACTAAAGGAGCAGTCAAATTACACAGTAAGTTAGTCGGAAGAAGCAACCATCATTTCACTCTTCAATGACACGTACGCAATATAAAATGGTTGATATGGAGAGAAAAAGAAAACCACTATGTATACACTAGCAGGAGCCTAAGCTACAAGCCTGCTTGCTTGGGTTGCTCTCTTCACAAGCATAGAACAACGGTGGCCACACAGCTGGTCACATATCCAGCCTGATCCCGCAACTGGGGGAAGGGAACAATGTTCTGCGTAGACGCGGTCGACATCGGTGAGGGATAAAATCCACAGTCGATGCGTCCCAATCGGGGGTCACCGCGGTATGGGCCGATGCCGCGTCCCAACTGCCCTTCTAGCTACAGCCCGACGTCCGTTTCGAAAATATTAGTGCATGTCAAAAAAAATTATACTAGTATCGCTGTTCCGTTTCGAAAAAAGCATATAAGCTGTTACTTCTTACGCAAAGGATCTTTATATCCAACAGATACAAAATATCCATTCGACTGTTCGAACTTACTTTCATTGCTGATCTGATGTCGAGGTAATTGCTGCATCGCCACCAAAACCCACCATCTCTTAAGCTAAAGTAGACCGAGCTAACCCCTATATTAGCATATTACTAAGATAAACAGAAGGCACTTTAGAATCATTTAGGACGTGAGCTTGTCAATCTGAATGTTCAGGGACACCAGCTTAGCCCCGGCCAGCAGCTTGGGCGGAACTGTGAAGAAGGTCAGCTCCTGCACGGCGATCCCTGCTGCTTGTCACCTCCATTTCCACCTTGACGGCGTCGGTCCTGCCTTTGGGCTCCCCCGGCGGACCGTTCGCCCACAGCTTGGCCACGTAGTGCGGCAGTGGGGACGCCCCCGCTCTGATGCAGACGACCGACATGGCGATAGGCGCGCCGATGTCGAGCACGCCGCCAACCAAGAAAAACGCGCGGCCGTCCTCCTCCGCGAACAGCAAGAGCCGTAGCTCCGACAGTGGCACTTGCAGCTGGAGCGCCTTGCCGTACTGGATCCTGTGCACGGGCATGGGATGCACGGTGCTGATGTGGTGGGAGAGCACCGGCGGCGGGCCTTCATAGCCGCAGACGGGCACGTGGCATTTCCAGGCGCGAGCGGACACATGCTCTGGTGATCAGCGAGCTTGTGGTACGTGACGTAGAGCCCACAGCCTTCGTGCGGGCACTCCACCCTCACTGAGGAGAGGACGGCATCCACCGCCGTGTTCCGCACGTCGAAGCCACCGCCGTGCTCGCACTGCCGCTGGTTCCCGGGGCGCTCGACGCGGCAGTCCGCGCAAGCCAGGTGCCCTCCCTTGCACTGCACAAATCAATCGAACAACACATCAATCAAGAAACCTGCACCTTGCTCGATCAGCCGAACGGACGAGGTGTATTCGAACCTCATACACTGGAGGCTTCAAGGGGCGGAGGCACAAGGGGCAGTGGAGCAAGGTGAGGTCCATCGAGACCATAGGGAGCTCCATCGTCGGGTCCTGTTCCGTCTGCATGATCTCGCCCTCCTCGTGCACAACCATCTCTCGCTTTATTAGGGCCGGGGCATTACAAAGCTTTACCGTCACATATTCATACTACTTCAAGGTGCATTAAATCAACACATGCAAGTATCAAAAGGAGAGTCACGACATGCATGCATGCATTATAATTAATGCGTCAGTAAACACAAATTATTGAAATATATCGAGTGCAGTGCTTTGATGTGTCGCGTCAACTCGTACAAGACCGAGAAGTTTGATTACTACAACGCCCTCTCGCCTTAACCGCACCTGCCTTTGGCTGCATGACAGGTGGGCCACCGACCTGTTGGGCCCACCTGTCATGGACGCAAAGGCAGGAGCAGTAAGTCAATGAAGCTGCGTCCCTCCCTCGCCCATGAGCGTGGTGGCTGGCAGGACTAGGAGAAGCTTTCGTTCGCTACACGCTCTCCCTCCCGTACACGGTGGACATGCAGCAGTTCAATCGGTGTCAGATGGCCAGAAACATACTGTAGTACTCCTCCACTGCAGTAGTACTCCATCATTTTGTTCGACTTCCTGAAGAGGCAAAGAGCCAAGCGCAGCCCGGACGCTCGTGTGGCAGTTTCATGTGTAGAGTAGTCAAGGATAGCGTGTACCGTGCCTGTAAGCTTAAAATCATTGGGGTCGGCTCCATGCTATATTTTTTTGATTAAAATAATCTTCTGGCCCTACCTGTCATCCTGGTGATTCTAGTTTGCACGCTCACCTGGTCAAGACAGGAATATATATTTTAATTTGTGGTGAGGTAAATGTTAGAGGTTGCAGCAAATGGAGTATTGTACACTGCGAGTCTTTCAGCCAAGTTTAGAGGCGACCATGTGGGGCCAGTGCTATGATGTGTTGCGTGAACTCGTACAACGAAGAGAAGCTTGATTTTACTACTACACACCTTCTCCCTCGCCCATGCGCGCGGTGGCTCGCAGACGAGGACATGCTTTTGCTTATAGTACTACAACAAGCTATTCCTCCCACTCGCGGTGGATGGACATGCAGCAGTGGATTCGATACTGTAGAAGCAGCAGTAGTAGTAACATCATTGTTCGTCTTCTCGAAAGGCGAAGAGCCAAGTGCAACCCGAACGTGGCAGTTGCGAACCTTGGAGCACGCATATAGTCCGGCTCTTGCATGAGACAAAATTGCTATGTGAGCCCACTATTGTAGTACTCCCTCCGTTCGGAAATACTTGTCATCAAAATGAATAAAAGGGGATGTATCTAGATGTATATTAGGTCTAGATACATCTTTTTTATCCATTTTGATGACAAGTATTTTTGGACGGAGGGAGTACTTGCTAGTATAGCCCTGTAAACCAGAAAGGAGTATTTCCCTTTCTAGAGATTTCAACAAGTGACTAGACTACACCGAGACAGAGTACATATGGAGCAAAATGAGTGAATCTACACCATAAATAAGTACGTAGTTCTCTCATTTTCCTCTTGGCCTTGGTCGTGGTGCACAATATTGAGTATACTAGTACTATCATCTTGAAATTTACGAAGTCACCATAGGCACCTCGTCGTCGACGGGAACGTCTCCTGACACACAATAGACGCGATTGGCAGTTGCCTCCATAGGTGCTTGAATGCCAAGGAGGGAGAGGGTAGCGGTTCCCGAGACGTTGAACGGTCAATGATGCATCCTCAAATTACTCTACATGTAGAGGGAATTAATTGGAGAAGCAGAATAGAGCCAACACGATGTGAATGCATCAGAGTTTTGATTCTCATATAAAGGCGACCCACCACTCCAATCCGTCTACTCCTTAGTCTCTGCACAACACTGCTCACTCCAATCCAAGACCAAGTGACCAGAAGCCAGAAGCACCTATGGAGGCGATGGACGCGAGCGGCAGTCGGCTGTGCCAAATCATCCAAGGCGCCGGCCTGCGGCCCCGTACCGCATAGCATTTCCAGACGGTGCTGGCGACCGCCGGCGTCATAGCCCTCGCCGATGCCGGCTTCGCCTCTCGCATGGACAACATGATGGTCAACTCCATCGGCAAGTTCTCCGCCATCAAGAAGCGCGCTGACGACCTTGCCGTACTGCTCCAGCCCACGCGCCCAGGCTCCTCATTGCCTGCCACCCTCATCGGCCTCCATGGTGATGAACTCTTTCAAGCCCTGGTGGTCCTGCAGTTGCCGGAGGTCGCGATGAAGAATGTGCACCTCGAGGCCGTGCTCGTCGCGCAACGCCTCGCCATGCAAGAAACCGTCGACCTGCACATCCACTTCTATGAGGAAATCGTCTACATAGGCCACTACAAGGCCAGCGAGGATAGAAAGACGTTGGCCTTCTTCCAGCTGCTGGAATCTATGGACGCCATTGTTCAGAATCACGTCGACCTGGCCACGAAAGCCGCTGCTACTTAGCCGCCGTTCGGTGGGCCGGGACCCTGAGTCGAGGAGGTGGATGTCGTCGATGGATGCATCTCTTCTTCTTCCCTCCTGTAACCAGCACTGCATCGCCTCGTGGCCTTAATGTTTTATTAGTATAGGAGTATATGGCATTTTTATTCCAGTAGTAACGTTTTCACTGTGAGTTGGGGCCGCAGTTGAGCAAACCGACCATCGGCAAATCCCCACCCCGCCCACCGGGCGTCGGCTGAGTTTAGAATTAGACGAGAGAAACGAGGGAGAAGAGCTAGCTGTAGCACAGATGCTGTTATCAGATGGGACTCGCGTTGATAGAATAGGAGTACTGAGCACTCGTACCTCTTTTTTAGGGAAAAACCAGTCATATGTCTAGTACTACCACTAGTTGGGTGCGTGCGACCTATACCTGTCATCACTTTAGGTCTCCTTTTCGAACCGCAGCTACGCTTCACCATACATATTTTTTCACGCATTTATCCTCCTATATGTACTCCTAGGCTATTTCCACGTGCTCCCTTTCGCCGACATGTGGGAATAGAGCATCTGGGTCGTAGTGCGTGCACGACTCGGAGCATATGCCGGGGTACTTTACATTTCAAACCTCACGAATTACATGCAAACCCCCCGTAGAACAATAAATAAATAAATGAATTACTACATGAAACCGGATTATTTTCGTAGAAACCGGAGCACGTTCATTAAATTTTGGACATAACACGTTTATAAAAAACTACCGGACCTAAACCAGTCTAAGGGCCTCTTTGATTCGCAGGATACTGAAAACACAAAAATGGGGAAAGTATGATGGCGATGAACCAAGACGAGGAGAACTCTACTAACTCAGTTAGATGTTAGAGTTAGATTCTAACCTGAACTAACTCTAAACCAAAGAGGTGTATGGATGGCAGGGTTAGATTGACAATAAATGTTCTTTCTCAATCACTGCGCAACACTGCTCACTCCAATCCAAGACCAAGTGACCAGAAGCCAGATGCACCTATGGAGGCGATGGTCGCGAGCGGCAGTCGGCTGTGCCAAATCATCCAAGGCGCCGGCCTGCGGCCCCGCACCGTGCAGCATTTCCATACGATGCTGTCGACCGCCAGCGTCGTAGCCCTCGCCGACACCGGCTTCGCCTCTCGCATGGACGACATGATGGTCAACTCCATCCGCAAGTTCACCACCGTCAAGAAGCGTGTAGCGAAAGCTCCTACTAGTCCTGCCAGCCACCACGCTCATGCACGAGGGAGGGACGCAACTTCATTGACTTACTGCTCCTGCCTTTGCGTCTATGACAGGTGGGCCCAACAGGTGGTTGGCCCACCTGTCAAATGGCAGGTGCAGCTAAGGCACCGAAGCTCAGTCCGCGAGGGAGAGGGCGTTGTAGTAATCAAACTTCTCGGTCTTGTACGAGTTGATGCGACACATCAAAGCACTACACTCGATATAAGTCTTTTTACACATTTGAAATGGACTACTACATACGGATGTATGTAGACATATTTTGCTTCGTATGTAGTCACTTGTTGCAATCTCTAAAAAGACTTATATTTGGAAACGGAGGGAGTACAACGCATGCATGCATGCCGTGACTACCCTTTTGATACTTGCATGTGTTGATTTGATGCACCTTGCCAAATTTTGACTATAAATTTAACTAGCCAAATTTTCATGCATGTCACAAAAAATTACGGGACTGTTTGGATTGTGACTATGTTTGTCTTATGTTGCCACATTATTTTTCCCACACTTGCCACACTTGCCTAACTTGAGTTGCTCAAATTGTTAGACACACTTTGGCTTGCCTAAGGGAATCTTGCCACACTTTTTGTGTCTATGACATGTGGGGTTCACTGCTAATAAAAAAATTCTTGTCTTAGGTGTGGCTAATAAAAAGACTTATATTTAGGAACGGAGGGAGTAGAAAATATAAATAATAATGCATGTTGGGGCAACCCACATTTCCGATAATTTTAGCCGTGGGCTTGTTCACAATTTTTACGAGGGGGTGGTTGTTCATTTAATGGAGGGACTTGTACCTGACTTGAACCATACAAAGTGCGACCTGGCACACCGTAACACCACTTGGAACAAGCGGGTAGCTATCTCAAAAAACAATCAACAACTAAAAAACGGCGACCTGGCACGTAGTACACAATTTTAAACGATTGTTTTGATGGAGTGAAAAAGGAAAACTACCCCACTACGTATATATAGGCCGGAGCCTCCGTGCTTGCTTGCTAGGGTTGCTCTATTCACACACTCTCATCCTCTCTAGATCTAAACAAGATAGGGGTGGTAACACTGTCTTTCTCCCTTCAAAAAACACTGTCTTTCTATCCTCACCGTTGGTTACAGATCCGGACGTATCCCCCTCCGCCGGTGAAGGGGAGGAGGGGCGGTGTTTAGGCCATCGTCGACACCGAGGGAGGAGACCCACTGCCGTCCGCACCATTATCTCTGGCCGAGCGCCGGCGTGGGGGGTCCTCCGATCCCTTCGTCATTGCCCTAGTGTGGGTGGATCCGGCCTCCCGCCGCCCACCTATCCACATCCCGACGACCTTCAAGTATATCTTCCTTCGAAACCGCCTTAGCTCTACTTCCCCAGCTCGCTACGTCGCTGCTTGTGCATCATTTTCTACCTCTCAGCCCCTCTCGATCGGATGGTCCAACGTCACCTATTTTTTTCTTCTATTGTTAGAGGTAAAGCTACTTCATGGAGTCGAATCTTGTACTTGGTTCAAACAAGAAATAAAGTGGGGGTGGGGGAATTTAGTAGTATGTAGTACATCGGACTTGGTACAAACAGGAAGGAAAGGGGGTGAAAGTAGTACAGACTGGTCATCCAACCGGTCTCTTGGTCAGAAAAGGGAAATATAGGGGTAACGCTGTACACAGTGGTATGACCACGACTAGATTTGCTATCCACACATAGGAGTAGGTGGCTAGAGTGAACCAAAATGGGACCAACCCAGATATGTTTCTTGGATATTTGTTTCTCGAGGCAACAAACTATGAATCACCACTTTATGCCCCTGTTTAGGTACATGGTACTGGACTGCTGGTGCACCCACTATCCCATGCCCTTATACCAAATATCTAGCTGTCCTTAATCTCATGCCCCTGGTAAAAATGAAGCCATGCCACTGTTATAAGCCATGACAAGTTTAGCCAAATGTTTTTGCCTGTAATTGTTTGAGTCTCTGACTGTTTCCTCTGTAGCTTTTTGTGCAAACAGGGATATCCATTTCACCTGGTTGCTGTTGTGACCTTTTGGTGCACTGCACAAAACTCTTCTTAAAAGAAGTGACTTTTGTGCTGTTTAACTGGAATGTCAGAATGGAACAGTTGGTTCATTTCGGTGGAACTGCACAAAGGGAGATCTGTGTTCCAATCCTCATCATCCATATTGGCACCATAACCTTCCTTTAGGTAAGAATGATATTTAATGCATGTGTTCATCTCTATTTTACGACTACCATGAGAAAATAATGCTATTTCTACTAGTACACTTGTACTCCCTCACTGACAAAACCAATTCTAAAATAGAAGGCCGATCATGTACTTGGTTTCACCAACTGGTGAGGAGAATGAGAAACATGGCATGAAGAGGAAGAAGAAGAGTAAACAGTGCCAAGGCGATCTTGCTGAAGCCAGAGGCCTCAGTCGAGGCCATTCAAGGGCTCCGGCAACGACTACCTTACATGTGAGACGATCCTCCAGGGAGCCCTTCCACTTCAGCTGTCTCACTTAATTAATTAGGAGTACTTAAGTACCACTAATTTATTGCTGCCTAATTTTCCTGTCGGAGTTACACAAATCTTTAGTAGCACCCTATGCTGAATCATGTACGTGTGTATGTTTGTCTATGAAGGTGAATCATGTGGTGGAGCAGGGAGGGAATGCTAACTTTACCCATTAAGATAATGAGGGTGCTTCTATTTGTTAGTGTATGTTTCATCAACAAGTCCCACTATTACAGTAATCTCACTGTCTCAATATATGGGCCAACAGGGATGCTCGATTTTGGTGGAACTGCACAAAAACTTTGGGTGCTTCATTGCCTCGAGAGCTTCCTTCCTTTCCTGTTAGTCGCTAATCTCGGCTCGCATTCTTCCTTTGCTGTCAGTTGCTTGGCTTATCTCGGCTTCCAGTCAAAGGAAATAGTAATTGATATGCTACCTCACACAGGTTGGTACTGGTCTTTATCCTGATTATTGTGCTTGTCATATGTATTGGTAATTTGGTATTGTGCTACTGTTTGCCGATTTCATAAAGGAGTAACTTGGAGCCTGAACTCGCAGGCAAATCATTACATCAGGTGATTTCAGTAGAACTGCACAAAAAGATCAGATGGACATGTACTTATGCTGCTGCTATGTACTCCAAAGTTCACTCAGACAAGCATCGATGTTCACAAGAAGATGTGCCTATATTCATTCGAGTATCAACCGGCGTCAGCCAATTGTCAAACTCCAAGTATTAGGAGAGTGAACACCAAAAATATTGCTTGGCGCATAGCCCAGAAAAACGCAGTCTAGTCTTTGGTCCCAACTTGTGCCTTTTAGTTATCGGCACATATGGTAGCAAACTTGATGGCATGGAGTCTAAAGATTCCCAAGTTGGTCGACGCGTATATTCATCTGGCACTTAATCAGTCTGCACGCCAGGGATGCTCCATTTCAGTTGAACTGCACAAAGAATTTGGGTGGTTCATTTTCTCAACCGCCTCCTTTCTCATCTGCAATGTAGAATTTTGGCAAGATACAGGACCAAGATGAGCCAGTAAACTAGTTGGATGAAAGTAGTGGCCAAGTTGCTCAAACCTCCCTCGGCACGAGGCCACTATTTGAGGATAAACCTACAAGCAAAGTTCAAATTGTCTGTGCTGCCTCTTATGTACTCGAAAGTTTACTCGTACAAGCATTAATTTTAGCAAGAAGTACCTCCGACTGAACACCATTTACCAGTCTGCAATGTAGAATTTTGGCAAGCTACAGGACCAAGATGAGCCAGTAAACTAGTTGGATGAAAGTAGTGGCCAAGTTGCTCAAACCTCCCTCGGCACGAGGCCACTATTTGAGGATAAACCTACAAGCAAAGTTCAGATTGTCTGTGCCGCCTCTTATGTACTCGAAAGTTTACTCATACAAACATTAATTTTAGCAAGAAGTACCTCCGACTGAACACCATTTACCAGTCTGTACCCTAGGTAATTAAAGTTCATCCATGGATCATATTGGCTGTGATCTCAATCACTTGGATGCATAAACATACTGAACATGTGCATATCTAAATATTTTTGTGAATTATCTATGAATATTGTTGTGTGATCTATCAATCATTTGGATCCATAGACATGCTGAACTTGTGTATATATGAATCTTTTGAGTTATTGATAGTGAATGTTGGCTATGAATATGAACGTGTCCTGTGAACCTGAGTTTGATACGAATGTTTACCTTTTCTGTTGTGCTTGTGTGTGAACTTGTTAGTATGCCTACTGTGTGGTATGTGACGTGTGGGTGTCAACGGCACACCTTCTTCCCGAGAAGAATTGCACCTGCTTTGTTAGGGTAGCAACGGCGCATCATCTCTTTTTAATCTTTTTGCTCTGTCTTGCCCCCTCCCCCGCTCAACCCCTGCCATAATGTTTTCGGCCTCAAAACAAACATAGTACTGCGTTGTTTTTGGGGCTTGATGAAAAATCGAGTGCTGGTTTCTGTAGGTTAGCCCGCCCAGCAAATGGGCTGCTTGGTCCACCACGGACTAGGAGGCTAAAAATACAAGTTATATGGTGCAGAGGCAAGTAAAAAACACCATCGAGAGCCATCCACTGAAGAAAAAAATCGCTCCTGATGTGCTTCTTTAGTCGTGCCGCCGGCCCCCTCTATAATCCAGTTCGCTCCGGGATCTGGTATCATTTTTTTCCAGAGGGCGAACAAGTATCAGCTAGGCCTAGGTTTTGTATTTTAAAATGCATAGCCCACGACATCCGGTGACAGTAGTTTCAACTTATTTTTTGAGTTCCATACCGGCCTATGGGCTTTTTCTTAAAGATCAGCAGCCCAATGTATTTTTTTAACCACATTATATACATTTATATTATTACTATTATTGTATATTTCATAGAGACTTATATATACATTATTAAAACATTCCATGTGTTATTAACTTATAAAAGTAAATGTTTAACAGAAGTTGGCAAGGAAAATCCTGGTTGTTTTTGACTCACAGGCAAGGAAAATCCTGGTGATTGCGTACAAAAGCTTGCGAAGATTTTAAGGACCAATGTAATAATAACACGCTCATTTTTATTTTGAGCAATAACTCACTAATTTGTTAATTATGTATATAAAAATGTGCCTCTTCGGTTTATTTTTGATATTAATTGCTCCTTCTAACATAACATTATATATATAACGAGCCCAGCTAATTCGTGTATTTGAAGGAAGTGCAAATGGGCTGGGATTTCTTAGATAATATAAATGGGCCGCATTGACGCGAAATTATTTGTTCACCTAGCCCAGCAAATGGACTGTACATTCTAGAAAACATGGGTTAAATATATGCCACATTTTTGCATGCTGACATGTGGGCCAATAGGTCGAAGCCTACGCAGGGCGTTGTCAACTTGGTCGGCATGCACCTTCAATCTCTCGTCTTCTTCCTCCAGCGTCACCGAGACCGCCTGGTCTGGCCTCCGGCGGCTAGCTGCTCTGCTTAGCACGCATCGCTGCGAAGCGCTACCCCACCACCGGCCAGGCTATCCCTCCACCCCTCCACACCTCCTGTTATTCTCCACCGACTGCAGCCCCACGCCGCACCAGAACCAGTTATAACCCTTCTCCTCCACTCAATCTGTGACTCCACTGCCGCGTCTTCCCATCACCGAGTCGTTCCCGTCCGGGGCCTCGCCGTCGTCCACCACCTCGCTGCGCTCGGTGCGGCGTGGTCAACAAACAAGAGTCATCGAAAGAGGACTGTACGTGGAGAGCCTGACGGCTGGGACCCACGAGGTCCATGGTCGCACGCAAGGAAAGTTCCTCCTTATTAAGCTGAAAAACAATGTTTCCTCCACCTGACAGCTGGGACCCACCGGCTGTATCTTCGCACGGAAGGAAGTGCCTCCTTGTTATGCGAAAAAATTATTCCTCCCGTTGACAGCTGGGACCCGTCAGATTTGGTGGCTAACTTGTGGGCCTACTAAGTGGATGTGTACGTAGGGCTTTGTCAACTTAATCAACAAATGATTCTAGCAGCTGGACCATTGGATGTTAATCCAACAGCCGTGCTCCTTCTTCAACCTCTGTTCTTGCTCCTGTCTCCCGTGGGCAGCACCGCGGCTGTGCTGCCGCGCACCCGAACCAGTCATGTTTCCCACTCCTCTCCATCTACGACTCCACTGCCCCATCTTCCCCATCTCCGGGTCGTTCCAGTCTGGGGCCTCGCCGTCGTCCACCGGCCTTTGGTGCGCTCGGCACGGTTTGGTCAATGTGGTCAACAACCGAGAGTCATCGGAAGATGACTGTACGTGAGAGGCTGACAGTGGGGACGCACCACGCCCATGGACGCATGCATGCAACGGAACGCGGCGTGGTCAACATGGTCAAGGAACGACTTCCATCGGAAGTGTACTGTACGTGGAGAGGCTGACAGCTGGGTCCACAGCCGCAGCAAGGAAGTGCCTCCTTATTACGCGGAAAATAATGATTCCTCCATGTAACAGCAGGGACCCACCGGACGGGCCACCGTATTTTGTGAAAAAACGTTTTCCCCCTGACTGCTGGGACCCACCGGACGGGTCACCGTATTTCGCGAAAAAAATGTCCCCCCCCCGCTGTCAGCTCGGACCCACCGGAAGTGCCTCCTTATTATGCACAAAAAAATGAATACTCCCCCTGCTAGTTGGGACCCACCTTGGTGGGTGGCTGACTTGTGGGCCTACTAAGTTGACGGGGATGGAGGGCTTTGTCAACTTAGTCAATATGAACGATGTAACACCCCGGATGTAACTTTCCATATTTGTAACTCCAACTCTTGCCATTTCCGGCTATGTGCTATGATATTCCCTCCGTGGTTGGGTTTTTGTCTTTCGTTTTGTATTTTTGTTCATGTCATGCATTTCATATCATGTCATCATGTGCATTGCATTTGCATACGTGTTCGTCTCTTGCATCCGAGCATTTTCTCCGTTGTCCGTTTTGCAATCCGGCGCTCCCATCTCCTCCGGTGCACCCTTTTTGTTTCCTTTCGTGAGCGGGTGTCATACATTCTCGGAATGGACCGAGGCTTGTCAAGTGGCCTTGGTATACCACCGGTCAAGTTTCGTTCCATTTGGAGGTCGTTTGGTACTCCAACGGTTAACCGGGTAACCGCAGATGCCTTCTGTGTGTTGCAGCAAAAACCCCTCTCTAAACAGCCCAAAACCCACCAAACTCTCTTCCATGCTATAGGTCGTTCGATCACGGTCGTGTGGGCGAAAACCGCGCCTCATTTGGAGCCTCCTAGCTCCCTCTACCTATAAATATGTGAGACCCCCGAGATTTTCCGCAGTCCAAAACCCTAACCCGCTCCTCGCGCCGCGCCGGACGTGTCCGCCGCCGGCCGGACAACTCGCGCCGCCGCCCCGGACCAGTGGCGCGCTGCCACGTGGCACCGTACGCCACGCACGCGCGCCGGCCCGCCGAAGCCCGCCGCGGGCCCGCTGGCCCGTACGCCGCCGCGCGCCTCCCCCTGCTTGCCTCCTGCGCCGCGCCGCCACCTCGCCTCTCCACTGCGCCGCCGCCCTCCGACTGCCGGCCGCCGCCGTGCGCCGCGTGCCCCGCCGTCGTCGCCGTGCTGCCGTGCCCCGCCGCCGTCGCCTTGCCGCGCCTCGTCGCCGGCGCCTCCTCCTCCGAGCGCCGAGCTCCTCCTCCGCCTCTCCTCCCTCCGGCCGCCGCGCCCCCCTCCTACTCCGGCGAAACCCCGGCCGCCCCGACCTCGACGAGGCTGATCCAGATCGGTACAGTACGCAGAAGGTTGACTTTGCCGTTTCCCGATTTTTCCCAAGTCATTTTCTGTCACAACAAGTGCCCATGTTCATAGCATCGTAACTCTCTGTTCATAGCCCCGTTTCGCGCGTGTAATATATCAAATTGTTCGTCTCGTGATGCTCTACATTTTGTTCAATTTAACAGTGTTCATTAGAGGCCATCTTGATGCCCAAATCTCTGGTGCAAGAGTGCTAGTTGCTGTTATCTGCTGGTTCTTATCAGAACTTGGAGATTTGTCATTTTTGTATCATTTAATCTGTGCATCTTATGGGCATGAGATCTACATGTGTTTTGTATGCCATGCCATCTTTCCAGTGGTGTATGCCATGTATTTTTGTGATCTCTGTGGTGACTAGCACAAGCATGCAAACTAGGCTCCGTAATGTTTCTGATTTCAGAGACTTAGTGATTTCTCCAAGTCTTTGTCTGCTGTTATTTTGGTGCCATGTAAACTTGATGCTACAGAGAGATCCATGCATATTTTGGTGATGTTCAGTAAGGATGTTTTGTAGATATTGTTGTAATTGATCCATTCCTGCCCTTGTTTGCAATTATGGAGTGCCATAACATGACTCAATCTTGCTCTACTTTGGCTATAAAATATTTCTGGCAGATTCTTAACATGATATTCATTTTTGCCAAGCTTGATGTAGTTGATCCATACATGCTATGCATTTGTTCTTGCCATGGATAATTGAATAAACATTCCATCTTGCTGTAGGTATGCTTGATTTGTCATGCATTGCTTTGTGGTGAGTGCATCAAGCTCACCAAGATGCCTTCATATTATTGTTTCTGCCATGCTCTGTTTTCTGCTAAGTCTGAAACCTGTTAACGAAACTTGCTATGTTTACATGCTTGCCATCATTTCTTCTGGTCCATTTTGTCTTATGATCACTAAGGGACTTTTGTCATCTGCATTTAGTAGAATACTGTCATGCCTTATTTTGCCATGTTAACTTCCTGTAGCATGTTGATTTCGTGCTCTGAACACTGCTACCTGATGCTGTTTTCTGCCATGTCCAGTTATTTCACCAAGTCTGTGATCCTGTTATCTTTTGCACTTTTTCCATGCTTGTTTGTGCTTGTTATGTTGTGAACTAGCCGTAGCTCAGTGTTTATATTTTGTCAAGCATCTCCTGTAGATTGCTGTCATATGCTTTGTTGCTATGTTGGAGTGCTGTAGCATTGTTACTTGCTGCATTTTAAATGCTATCATGCTGTTAATCGCAGATTCGTGTCATTCTTGTTTTGCTTGCCATTTGCAAACCGTGCATCCGTTTCCGGTGATCTTTATATCGATTTCGACCGAAATCATCTCATCTTTCCAGTGGCATGCTTGGTTTGCCAAGTTACTGCCTTGTTCATCATTTTTCCTTTCCGGAGCACGCATATGCATCGCATATCATATCTCGCATACCATACATGTTTTGCATCATGTTGCTTGTGCATTTCTCGTGATTGCTTGTGGTTCCATTGCTTGTGTTCTTGTCTTGGGTAGAGCCGGGAGACGAGTTCGTGAACGAGGAACCTGTTGAGTACGCTTACGAGGATCAAGCTTTCGACAACTCTGAGAACCTTGCAGGCAAGATGAGCACCCCTCGAAATCACTTCTATCTTTGCTTTGCTAGTTGTTCGTTCTATTGCCATGCTGCACTACCTATCACTTGCTTTATCATGCCTCCCATATTGCCATGTCAGCCTCTAACCCTCCTTTCCTAGCAAACCGTTGTTTGGCTAAGTTACCGCTTTTGCTCAGCCCTTCTTATAGCGTTGCTAGTTGCAGGTGAAGTTGAAGTTGTTCCATGTTGGAACATGGATATGTTGGGATATCACAGTATCTCTTATTATATTAATGCATCTATATATTTGGTAAAGGGTGGAAGGCTCGGCCTTATGCCTGGTGTTTTGTTCCACTCTTGCCGCCCTAGTTTCTGTCATACCGGTATTATGTTCCTTGAGTTTGCGTTCCTTACGCGGTCGGGTGATTTATGGGACCCCCTTGACAGTTCGCCTTGAATAAAACTCCTCCAGCAAGGCCCAACTTTGGTTTTACCATTTGCCGCCTAAGCCTTTTCCCCCGGGTTTTCGCGAGCCCGAGGGTCATCTTTATTTAAACCCCCGGGCCAGTGCTCCTCTGAGTATTGGTCCAACCTGTCAGTCGCCGGTGGCCACCAGGGGCAACTCTGGTCTGGCCTACCGGAAGCTTGGACAATCCGGTGTGCCCTGAGAACGAGATATGTGCAGCTCCTATCGGGATTTGTCGGCACATTCGGGTGGCTTTGCTGGTCTTGTTTTACCATTGTCGAAATGTCTTGTAAACCGGGATTCCGAGACTGGTCGGGTCTTTCCGGGAGAAGGT
The DNA here is from genome assembly GCF_018294505.1 of Triticum aestivum. NCBI lineage: Eukaryota > Viridiplantae > Streptophyta > Magnoliopsida > Poales > Poaceae > Triticum > Triticum aestivum. Next base: position 144,242,124 of record NC_057805.1, read on the forward strand.
TTATCCTTCGTTGACCATGAGAGCTTATGATGGGCTAAGTTGGGACACCCCTGCAGGGTATTATCTTTCGAAAGCCGTGCCCGCGGTTATGAGGCAGATGGGAATTTGTTAATGTCCGGTTGTAGAGAACTTGTCACTTGACCCAATTAAAATACATCAACTGTGTGTGTAGCCGTGATGGTCTCTTCTCGGCGGAGTCCGGGAAGTGAACACGGTCTGAGTTATGAATGACGTAAGTAGGATTTCAGGATCACTTCTTGGTCATTGCTAGATGACGACCGTTCCGTTGCTTCTCTTCTCGCTCTCATTTGCGCAAGTTAGCCACCATATATGCTTATTGCCACTGCAGCTCCACCTCATTACACCATCCTTCCCCTTTAAGATTAAATAGTTTTGATCTCGCGGGTGTGAGATTGCTGAGTCCCCGTGACTCACAGATTCTACCAATACAGTTGCAGGTGCCGACGATGCCAGTACAGATGATGGGATCGATCTCAAGTGGGAGTTCGATGAGGAACGTGGTCATTACTATGTGTCTTTTCCTGATGATCAGTAGTGGAGCCCAGTTGGGACGATCGGGGATCTAGCATTTGGGGTTATCTTATTTTCATTTGGATCTTGACTGTAGTCGGTCTATGTATGTATTTTGGATGATGTATGAATTATATTTATGTATTGTGTGAAGTGGCGATTGTAAGCCAACTCTTTATCCCATTCTTGTTCATTACATGGGATTGTGTGAAGATGACCCTTCTTGCGACAAAACCACTATGCGGTTATGCCTCTAAGTCGTGCCTCGACTCGTGGGAGATATAGCCGCATCGTGGGCGTTACAAACGATTCTAGCTCCAGTGACCGTACGATGTCCATCGAACGGCCGTAGTGCTTCTTCAACCTCTGGTCTTCTTGCTCCAGCCGCCCAAAGCAGCGCCGGTCGTGCCGCATGCTCCTGCCTCCCGTGGCCGGCTGTGCTGCCGCGGAGGCCTCACCGCCCCCTACTATTCCCACCGCTGGCCAGGCCCTGCGGCGACGACAGCCTCACACCGCAGCCGAACCAATGAACCCTCGTACTCCTCTCTGCGCGGGCTTCCACTGCCACGTGTTCAACGGCTCCGCGTCGTCCCCTTCCTAGGCCTCGCCGTCGTCCACCGTCCTGGTGCTCTCGGCGCGGTGTGGTCAACGTGGTCAAGGTACGGCTTCCATCGGACGTGGACTGTACATGGAGAGGCTGATAGTTGGGTCCACGGCCGCAACAAGGAAGTGCCTCCTTATTACGCGCAAAATAATTATTCCTCCACCTGATAGCGGGGATCCACCGGACAGGCCATCGTGTCTCATGAAAAAAATGTTTCCCCTGACAGCTGGGACCCACCAGCTACATCTTCGCACGCAAGGAAGTGCGTCCGAGCAAAAAAAAACGATTTGCCCCCTGACTGCTAGGACCCACCAGCTACATCTTCGCACGCAAGGAAGTGCCTGACAGTCGGGACCCACCTGGTCGAAGCGTATGTAGCGTTGTCATTCTGGTCGCGAACGTGTACATACATACTGGTCGATGTAGAGGCGCGCGCGTGTTGTAGTAGAGGCACGCAAGTAGCATGTACACGTACATAGAGTGACCAGTCTGCAAGAAAGAAAATACGGCCATGTACGTACATACGGGCAGGGTCTCGAACGCCTACTTGCGCATACGTACGGCTAGGGCTCGTGTACATGGCTGGGTCGGAACGGAGAAACTGCGTCGTCGTCGTGTTCATGGGGAGGCAACGAAATGCGTCGTGTTCATCGGGAGGCAACGGAACGCGTGGGAGCCAACCGGCTTGGACGGAACAACCGATGGAAACGAGGCCTGGCGTACCATAGAACGGAGGAAACGGCCTTGTGTTCGACCGGCCACGGTCGAAACGGGATCCTGTTCATCGGGAGGGGTCTGGTGTACCGCAAAACGGAGGAAACGGACCTTCTACGGTCGAAACGGGGGTCTTGTTGATTGGGAGGGGTGTGGCGTACCGCAAAACGGAGGAAACTGACTTGTGTTGGAGCGCTACGGTCGAAACGGGGGTCCTGTTCATCGGGAGGGGTGTGGCGTACCGCAAAACGGGACTCCACGGAATACTGTTCATCTCCTCCGTCGACCCCCCAGCCTCCACGGGCTACTGTTCATCTACCGTAGACCTCCTCCAGCCTCCACCTGCGACTGTTCATCCACGGGCTCCTGTTCATCCAGCCTCCGCCGCGCGCTACTCCACCGGCTACTGTTCAACCACCCCTCTACGGGCTACTGTTCATCCAGCCCTCCATCGTCTACTGTTCATCCTGCTCTCCATGGGGTGGTCCTGTTCATCCAGCCCTCCACGGGGTCCTGTTCATCCAGCCCCAACCGGCTCGATCGATCGGGGCCCTGTTCATCCAGAGGCAAGATCACGGGGTCCTGTTCATCCACCCCCACCGGGAACTGTTCATCCAAACCCCCCAGCAACGCTCACTTTTCATCCAGAGGCAACACCACGGGGTCCTGTTCATCCACCCCCACCGGGAACTGTTCATCCAAACCCCCCAGCAACGCTCACTGTTCATCCAGAGGCAGCATCGATCGGCTTCAGTTAGCAGCAGTAGCGAAGGAATCGCTCGATCGAGTTCAGTTAACAGCCATCGATCGATCGCTCGGGTTTAGTAACGCGTAGCCTGCAGTGCAATCGGTCGGGTTCAGTTAGAGCCCAACGCCTCGCTCGGGTTCAGTTAGAGCCCAACACCTCGCACCCCACGCGCGTGCGTGTACGAGAGAAACGCGCATCGCTCGGCCCCGACCACCCACCCTAACTGGGAACACCCCGATATTTTCCTCGCCCTCGCTTCTACCACGGTTTTTTCCGTCATGGACGGCCCAAAGAATGTCATGCAGCTGCATCTCCGGCCCGCCCAGGATGAAAAGCCCATTTTCTGTCATGATTTTTTGTCAAAGAAGTAGGACCCCACCACATCTATGATTATACCGGGTTTTGTCATAATTATCCTTATAGAAGTGTCATAAGTATGACAGAATTTTTTTTCGTTCGGCCCAAAATGTCACGGATGTGTCTTTTTTTGTAGTGGTGGAGTGGTGGATTGCCTTGTAGGCTGAGGATGAACAAGTACAAGGGAAGAACAACCTCCTGAGGTGAGGTGTTCTTGAGCTCGGTGAGCTTGTCCGTGTGAGGATGGAATGGATCCGATCAAAGATCAGTTGCCTCCTACGGTGGTGGCTAGTCCTATTTATAGAGGCCCGGGTCCTGTTCCCAAATATTAGGCGGGAAGGGATCCCACAACGGCTAATTCGAAGGGGGACAACTAGTACAAGCTATCCTGACAAAAGGTAGTCTTTGCCTGCCAAAGGCTCTGGTGGTGACGCCGTCGTGGGCTCCGCGGTGACCTCCGTCCTGCTGTCGTGCTGGTCTTGGTATCATTGCACCGATATGGAAACCTTTGCCTGATGCCTCGGGACTCCTCTCCTGTGCTTGCCCCTTTAGCACCAAAGAGGAAACCGGTACTCTGCGCCCACTGGAGCCCGCCTGGCCTTGGTCGTCATGGCTCACGTCAAAGAAACCTCATGAGGTGCCCCTTGCATTGATCTCTCCGCTCCTCGGGAGCCAGCCTAGGGAGGCCACCCTTGAGGAGGTCTTGTGTCGTCTGCCTCGCGAGGCTTGGCCCCTTGCTTGGGTCTTGAATGATTGTTGATGAAGTCTTGGGACCCCCGTTCCCAAAACACTGACAGTAGCCCCCGGGCCCAAGGCGCGCTCGGACTTGGCTTCGAGGCGAAGCCAAGTTGCAAGTATGGAGCGTCGCGGGCCCCAAACGCCTGCGGCCTTGATTGACGCATGGCGATTGACGGGACGTGGGCGTCTCCGCTCCCCACGCTGCCTCGGCAACTGCCCGACTTGACGAGTCCCAGCTGCTTGCAGAAGAAAAGCCATCATTACCTTCGATCGTGGAGGCTGGCGGTTGGCCTCCTCCTAGCTATAAATGAGGAGGGGCGGAGCCCCCATCGCTCATCTCTTCCTCCATTCTGCCCGCTACTTCTTCTTCTTCCCACTGCTGTGGCACTCATGGCGCCGATACAGAGGTTCTCTGCTGCTGAAAAGGGGAAAGCTCCCCGTGAAGAACCGAGGCCACTCCCGCCGAAGAAGAGGCTGGCCCGCTCCCGTGATGTTGTCGTGAGGCCGGAGGTGACGAGGCCTTGGCATGAGCGGCCTCCCCCTGGATATCCGCTGCCTTTGTACGCCCAGGCAGAGGGCTCCGGAGGAGGAGGCAGCAATCGGCACCCATCGTGCCAGGGCCGCGGTGGCCGTGCCGCGGCGGTGCACGCCGTCGCCCCAGGGACCCACGCCAAGGGCTCCTCGCGTGAACTTATGGTGTGGGCGGCGATGCTACTGCGCTCTTGGATTCGCTTCCCGCAGTTCTTCTACGCCGAGATGCCGCCGAGGGGTCCACTCGAGCTGTGGCTGCAGCACGCCGAGTGTGACGCCCCGACAACGGCGGCGAAGGTTGAGGTCATTTCCCCGGGCAAGATCTTCATGACCGGCAGATGGGGCGAGGTCGCCAGAGCTTGCTGCGTGCAGGGCGCCCTCGCCATCAACTTTGAATAGGTCGGTGACGGCAGCGGATGGGGGCGAGATCCATGATGTTCTTGAAGGTCTTCGACGAAGAAGGCCGCCGCCTGGAGTGCTGCCCTAGAGGAGGCCGTCGGGATGGCACAGCGGCAGGAGCCGGGCCCGCCGCTGGCCTCGCCAGCAGTTCCTCCGACAGCAGCGACAGCGCTTGGGAGTCTAGCGACACTCCCGAGCCCTATGAGACTCCAGAGACGAGTGACGACAGCTACGTGCCCCAAGCTCCCGCTGTGCCCGGAGCGCAGCAGCGGCGTCTGCTTGTCACCGCCGTTGATCTGGATGGGGTTGGCGTCGGCCTCTCCTGGCCCACTATTGATGATGACGTCAGCGGCGACACTTGTAGATATGGCTCCTAGAAACCTTCTCCTTTTGTTCCCTTTGAGGAATCGAGATGGACCCCATGGGGGCGTGTAAGGATCCGTAGTGCCTTTTGTTAATGTTGTCCTTATTATGAAGATTTACGACCGCATGTCTTGCTTTGGCTCAGTCCCCCCTTTTCATCCTCGCGTAGCTTTGTGCTCTACGCTGACAGGTCCCGCTCCCCAGGCAGGCTGCAGCCGCCGCTGGTATGCCAGGTCGTGATGCCGTGGTCAAGGCAGGAGGTGAGCGGCCCAAGGTCTAGTAAGAGCTCCTGAGGCACGATGCTCAAGAGGTCCCCTTTAGCGTGCAAGCAGCTACCTGAAGGTAGGAAAAGACGGCGGCGTCGCCGTAGCAAGGCTGCAAGAGATGGGAATCCTATGTCGCAGCACTTGGCCGATCCGAGTGCGAGACTTATCTTAGCGGTCCAGAGTTGGTTCTTTGTGCAGTGCCAGATTCATGCGTCAATGGCCATAGTGTAGCCGGGTTAGGTCCGTGTGAGCCTCCGTCTCTTTTTCACGCTCATCTGTGTGCTCTACGTCCTCGGGTCCCGACCCTCAAGCGAGCTCAGCCGCCGCTGATATACCAGGTCGCGATGCCCTGGTCAAGGCCAGGGGGTGAGGGCTGGAGAGCTAGTGAGAGCTCCTGAGTTGCGATGCTCATGAGCCCCCTTTAACGCGTAAGCGAATTGCATGAAAGAGGAAGGAGCCTGCGGTACTGCCTGTTGCCAGCCTCCAGAGGTACCTGCAGGTTAGCGCGAAGAGGAATACAGATTGCAGCCGCGCTTGCCGGTCTGCCACTGGTCATTCCACAAGAAGATGAAGGCACTGAGGGCCTGGTGAGGTGACGTGCGCAGGGCGTGCCGCGAGCCGGAGCTCGACCGCTCAGATTTGTCAGTGTTACAGGGATGGACCCGAGCACAAGCGCCGTGCCAGCATGAGTAGCCCCCGTTGCAGGATGAGCAGGGGGCCGATCGGCAAGTGGGAGGCCGCGATGGGTAACAATCAAATAGGTGATAACCATGAAATGACTCAAGCAAAGATGCAGGTTAGCTTTGACAGATGCCAGAATGGTACACACAACTGGGACGGACCCGAGCGGCCTGGGGATGATGCAGCCCGAGGGGCGCCCCCGACAGAGTAAGCTAAAGATGCAAAAAGATACACGTCGAAGGGACAAGCCCGTGCGACTTGGGGATAATGCTGCCCGAGGGGCGCCCCCAAATGAATGAACTGGAAAGAGTCACCAGATAATGCCGCTGGAGTGATGTTGGAGTAGCCGATGATGCATGCCGAAGAGTCGTTCCTCACGAGCCGCCAGGGTCCTGAGCCTCGGGAGGCTCCGCGGGCCCTGGTGGCTCCTGGAGAACCGTTGTGATATACTCCAGGATGGCGTGATGCCTGGTCTTCTGAGCCGCCAGGTTGCTCCGTAGATGGCGCTGGTAGGTGACAGCCGTGTTCGGAAGGCCAAACGGTATGCGAACATAGCTGTGAGGTGGACCCTCGCACCGGCCAACGCGTGAAGGCCAGAAGCGCTCCTGAGATGCGGCCCTGTTGAGCCCTGGAATGTCGATGCAGATGCCTAGCCCGCCGTCCTTGCCAGGATGGGGAGCTACGCCGGGTGGTGGGCGGCAGTCGCCGCATATGGTCCTTGCCTCTTGAAGCTCCTGGGTTGCATTGACGATGAACTCCTGAGCACCGGGCGCTCCTCGCCCAGTGCCCTCTTGAGGGAAACGTGTTGTGAAGCACGCCTCCACATGGTGCCCGAGCGCCTCCCTCGTGATCTTGGCTAGGTCTGAGGCCCTCCAGAAGAGAGCCCCCGAGCCTTGCCCGAGGATGGCGCCAGGCGCACCTTCCTATGCGAGGGAGGGAGGCGCCCCAGCTGTGGGCGCAGGTCCTGAGGTTGTGCCGCTGGAGACACCACTCTCCTTGGGCACTAGGTGGAGTAGCCACTTCTTCTTCTTGGGGATGGCCTCAGGAGGGTAGGTGGTGCCTTCGTTGTCGGGATCTGCGATCGCAGCGGCCTAGAAGGCACGCTCAAGGGAGCACACCGCATCCCTTCTTCGCAGGGGACCGTGATGGTTCCACCACTCCCTGGCATCTTGAGGACGTTGTAACCGTGGTGGGTCACTGCCATGAACTTGGCCAATGCTGGATACCCAAGGATGGCGTTGTACGGCAGACGAATGTGGGTGACGTCGAAGTCAATGAGCTCGGTGCGGTAGTTGTTACGCTGGCCGAAGGTGACAGGGAGGCGGACCTGCCCTATCGGGGTGGTGGAGCCGACGGTCACTCCTGAGAAAGGCTTGTTAGGCTGTAGCTGATCGTATGGTACTTGGAGGCTATCGAATGTCTCGACGGACAGGACATTGAGCCCCGCGCCGCCGTCGATGAGGGTCTTGGTGACTTGGACGTTGCTGATGACGGGTGAGCAAAGCGTCGGGAGGGCGCCGGCAGTAGCCGCGCATTTGAGCTGGTTCGACGACTTGAAGGTGGTGGCGCACTTGGACCACCCGAGCGGGCGCGTGGCCTCGAGCCTGGGAAGGGCCACTTTCACCTCACGAGCAAACTCCTTGAAGACGCGCTGGGAAGCTGGGGCCTGAGCACCGCCCAAGATCTAGGCGATAGCGCGTGTCTCCTGGAAGCCCCCAGCCCCCTTGTCCTGATGGTGGTTGTCGTTCCTTCTTGGCGGCGGCGGCAACAGAGGGTGGCCAGGATTGCCCTGAGGACGGTCCTCACGAGGCTGGTCCCTCCAGGCACCCTCACGAGGCTCGTCCTGCTAGTGGTCCACGCGAGGCCGGTCGCGCCACTCCTGACGGGGGCCGCGGTCGTCCCAGTGTCCTCGTCTTTGTCCTCCTCCTCGGCCGTAGCCCCGGTCGTTGCGCTCGGGGCGTCGACCGAAGCGTCCATCTCTAATGGCCCTGAGCTCTTGGCAGTCAATGGTGTTTTGGCTGTGGACATTGTGGAAGGCGCAGAACGGACGGCTGCACTTGGACGACTCGGGGTGGTCCTGGCCGCACTTCGTGTCCGGCTCCGCCGCGAGCACGGCTACTCCCTAGCGCTTCACGTCCTTGGCCTTGGCTTTCTTCTCTTCTGGGCTGACAGCTGGGAGGTCGAGGAGGGAGAGGCGCCCCTCCTCAGCTCTTGTGCACTTGGTCGCAATGTTAAACATCCCGAGAGCCGTGCATTGGTCCTCGTGGATGGTGAGCTCCTCCTTCATCTTGACGTCGCAGACACCATCAGAGAACACTGAAATGATGGCCTTATTCGTCACCTTGGGAATCTTGAGGCGAACGCTGTTGAAGCACTGGAAGTACTTCTGTAGGGTCTCTCCGGGCTGCTGTTTGATGCGGCGCCGGTCACCCGCGGCCGGCGGGCGGTCGCGAGTGCCCTGGAAGTTGGCGACGAAGCGGTCGCGCATCTCACCCCAGGAGGAGATTGACCCCGGGGGAAAATTCAGGAGCCATGAGCGAGCACCATCCTTGAGAGCCATGGGAACCAGTTCGCCATGACTTTCTCGTCGCTGTTGGCCGCCTCGATGCTCAGCTCATAGAGCTGCAAGAACTCGGCAGGGTCGTGGGTGCCGTCGTAGGGCGGAGGCAGGTCTAGCTTGAACTTGCCTGGCCAAACGACGCTATGCAGCTCTGGAGTGAAGGCACGGCAGCCTGCTGTGGTCACCGGGGCCCGTCGCGGGGGCAGAGCTTGATCTTGATGCCCACACATCGCTGTCGCAGGCGGCACGCGGTCTTGACATGGTGGCGCCAGGAGTGCAGGAGCGTTTTCTTGCGGTCGGGGAACTTCTTGGCAGCTTCCTTCATGCGCGGGCACCCGGCGTGGCAGGTTGCGCCGAGGGGCCGCGCGTCTTGGTGCCAGGACGCCGTCTTGGTGCGGAGGTGGCGGAGGCGCTCCATGAGCTATGTCGCCCGCATCTGGGGGATGGCGAGGCAGCGAGAGAGATGGTGCGGGGGAGTCCCCAGTGGCACTGACAAGCTCGGCGATGCGGTCCAGCCAGTCCTCGTAGAGGTCGTCGACCGGGCGGTAGTGCAGGAGCTCGCCTGCCATGAGCAGCGCGGCCTGCGCGTCCGTGGGTGCGCGACGAGCGTGGGATGATGAGCCGGCCGGAGTCAGCGACGGGGTGGCAGTGCGGCCGTCCTGTCGCATAGAGGGGTGCAGCGATGATGCTTGTTGCTCATTTCCCGCTGGGCCGATGGCGGCGTTGGCAGCGGTTGATGGAGAACAATGGGGAGGCCCGCCGACAGGAGCTGTCTAAGCGACACGGGCGGCGAGGGTGGCCCGGCGCTCGGCGCGGGCTAGGCGTGCGTCCGCCATGGACGTGGTCGAGCAGCGGAGCGTGGATCGACAGAAGAAAAGCTTCAGCGCACCCCTACCTGGCGCGCCAAATGTCGGATTGCGGGTTCCGGCAAAACCCTTGAGGTATGAAGATCTCTCCCCCCTAGGTCACACTCTCGCCCCCGAACCCAAGGAACAAGGGACACAGGAGTTTATACTGGTTCGGGCCACCGATGTGGTGTAATACCCTACTACAGTGTGGTGTGGTGGATTGCCTTGTCGGCTGAGGATGAACAAGTACAAGGGAAGAACAACCTCCTGAGGAGAGGTATTCTTGAGCTCGGTGAGCTTGTGCGTGTGAGGATGGAATGAATCCGATCTAAGATCAGTTGCCTCCTACGGTGGTGGCTAGTCCTATTTATAGAGGCCCTGGTCCTCTTCCCAAATATTAGGCGGGAAGGGATCCCACAACGGCCGATTCGAAGGGTGCGGCTAGTACAAGCTATCCTGACAAAAGGTAGTCTTCGCCTGCCAAAGGCTCTGGTGGTGACGCCGTCGTGTGATCCGTGGTGACCTCCGTCCTGCTGTCTTGCTGGTCTTGGTCTCGTTGCACCGATATGGAAACCTTTGCCTCATGCCTCGTGACTCCTCGCCTGCGCTTGGCCCTTTAGCACCAAAGAGGCAACCGGTACTCTGCGCCCGCTGGCGCCCGCCTGGCCTTGATCGTCATGGCTCACGTCACGGAAACCTCACGAGGTGCCCCTTGCATAGATCTCTCCGCTCCTCGGGAGCCAGCCTAGGGAGGCCGCCCGTAAGGAGGCCTTGTGTCGTCCGCCTCGCGAGGCTTGGCCCCTCACGAGGGTCTTGAGTGATTGTTGATGAAGATGGGCCGTACGAGGCCATTAGTGGAGCCACGCCATGGGCCACACGCAAGCAAGTCTGGGGACCCCCGTTCCTAGAACGCCGACATCACTCCTGTATCGCGATGTTCTTGGGTAGGTTCTTCACCTGCAACTAGTAGTGTGACAAATGATGGAAAGTTTTTTTGAACTAGCAAGATGCCCATGCGTTGCACGGAACATCAAGATGCATTTGTATGAGTAGTTTATCTTGTTGGAGAAAAGGATGAATGAGGGAAGGCCTTATTTGCAAATGTGGAGAGGGGTGTGGGTATGTTTTTGCAAAATTGCCATAGTTTCCTTCCTATTCGTCGGATATAAATCAGACGGCCTATATTGCAGTACGGCAGGCACGCCATCATCACCAACTCTGTTTTTTATAAGAGTAGAGATAAATATAAATATAAAATAAATATAAGAGTAGAGAAGAGAGTAGAGATCGCAGGGACATTGGGAAAGGATCGTGGGCGCGCTGGAAAAAGCGGCCAGGAGCGTGCTAGTTTTGGTGCGCGGGCGTTTGGCGCGCTTTATAAAATCCAACGCCCTCCCACCGTTCTATGCCTTGCCACCACTCTCTCCCCGCTCTGTGCCTCGCCACCGCTCTCTCCCCACTCGTTCTCGCCTCGCCGCCGCCGCGCCACCATGCCACTGCGTCGTCGGGAAACTTGGGGATACCGCGGCGTCCGCGCGCGCCCCTCCGGCTTCTTCTCCGCCGAGATCCGGTTCCGCGGGATGCGCCTCAGCCTCGACACTTTCGACACCGCCCACAAGGCCGCCCACGCGTACGGCGCGGCGGCGTGGTGCCTCTGGTGGCCTCATAGAACATTGAACTTCCCCAACGTGCCGACGAGGGAGCGGGCGCAGGAGCTCGCACCTCCGCCGCGGCTTATCACCAACGAGGATCCTCGTGATAACCGGAGGCGGGAGCACCGTCTCGGCATCACCGAGATGGATGAGGAAGCCATGGCACTGTGGCGCTAACGCTTTCCGCAAGACATCATCAACGAGCGTGAGTTCTACGCACAAAGGAGGGCGGAGAGGGAGAAGAGGAGGGCGGAGCGAGCCGCCTATCGCGAGGACAAGCGTACGCGGAAAGCGGCCGCTCAATTCAACATGAGGCTAGGAGCAACGTCGCCCTGGGACTCTGACGACGATCAGTATCTTGACGCCTACATTGAGACATCGGAGGAGGACATCACCGAGGAGGAGTCGGACGACGAGGAGTAGTTGAACTAGCTATTTTTTATCTATCTATGCTATATCTATGCTGAGAACTATCTATGTCTCTACTCTCTACTCTCTATCTCTACTTCTCTATCTCAGCACTCCGGGCCCGCAAAAACTGGCTATTCCGGTGCTGTAAACACTTTTTTAACGCGCCGCGCGTTGCGCTTCTGTTGGAGATGCTCTAACATGGCAGACGAGTGCTTTAATGTTGCCCACAAGATGCGTGAGTATTACTAGTATATTTTTCTTGCCATGTTGAGATTTTAAAACCAGGAGTGCGAACATGGAGAGCGGCAATGAAGACCAAATACGGGATATTGGGGACATCTTCAAGGAGCGTGGCAAGTTAAAGAGGGGCTGCACCGAACCTGTAAAACGAGCTTTGGTAAGTAACACCCTTTCAATTACTTTCGTTTAGCCTCGTGTTCTTCGATGTGTATATGTTGTAGTTTCTGTATCTCTTAGCCTCATGTTCTTCGATGTGTAATAAGAAGAGTCTTAATCGTCCTAATGCTTTCGTTTTTAGCTTGATGTAGGAAGTGGGTGTTCTCACCTTGGAGTCTGTTTTTATTTTTTTCCTTTTGAATTCATTTCTTCGAGTCATGTTTATCTGGCTTCTACTAAATGGATCTGGGTTGCTCTGAGTATTGATCTATAAAAGATGTAACTTCATGTCAGGATGCAGTTCCTGTGAGGAGGGAAGTATGGTCAACCTCGATATCATGTTTTCAAAATGAGGCTGGATTACACACAAGGTGCCCGTTCCCTAATGATGCTGGATTAGACACAAGGTGCAAATTCCTAGATGATGTTGGATGACACACAAGCCAGGTGGAGTCGTCAACTGTTCGTGTCCTCGTGGCTCTAGTAAAGGCTGAAAGAAAGCGGCCAGTAGCCCTTGAGAATGTAGCTGAGTTCCTGAAGAAGCGAAAAGAGCAATCAGATGCTCTCTTCACCCAAGCCAAAGAAGAGATGGAAGAAGCTAGCAGAGGCAGAGCAAGCTAGGTGTCTCCTACTATCTAAAACTGTTGTCAATATAAATTTGCCTTCATAATAGCTAGGTGCAAATGTTTATCCGGTCAGCATGCCTGTTGTGATGTCCGTGCATCTACTGATGTGGCAAAAAATAAATTTTTTTCGGGTCATGTAATAACAGCAATTACTTCCCAAACAATAACAGACGAAGCATTAGACATGGTATAGTTCACACGCAAGCCCAACATTCCAAGTTCAACTTCCACATCAAACTCATGTTCACAGATATCTGCACATTTATAGATAATGTCCAAAACCATGATTCACTTGAAAGCCAAAAAATGTGAGGAGAGTTACAAATAAAGAAAAACCTCAAGTTCCTATTACAAGTGCGAGCACAACAAGTCAAGACCATGCGTAATTAATTATATTTTGATCATTTTTTGACTAATCGCGAATAACTTCTGGAAGTAGGTGTAATTTCTAATGCCGGCCACAGCTGGGGTCCATGATATTTTGAGCAAAACCGAGCAACACACCAGGTGTCTATGCCGGTGACGCGGTGATTGTAGCATTTGTGGGTTCAGAGCGGCGGCGGCTCTCGTGGTCTACTATTCCCCGGTGTCAGCGGTGGCTGCAAACGTGTTGGCCACCTCCGCCAGCATGCCGCGATTCCGCCAACGTTTGCGTCAGATGGCGCAGCCAACCACGGTGCACTGGACGCCGTGGTCCCCTATGTGCCGGCGTGCAGCAACTGGCCAATCCTCTGCGAGCAGGCTTGGAGCATCGAGTTGATGCACCAGGGGCCAGCTTGGAGCGGCGGCTTGCTCCTCCGCTTGCCCGCCTGCAGCCTCGCCCATGGTACTGATGGCTTGGGGCAGGGAGGGAGGTCGGGCGGCGAGTTGCCTGGCTTATCGGGGCACCCAGCCGACTTTTATGCCGGAGAACTCGTCTTCCTGCTCACCGGATGCTATGGAGAGTGTGGAGAAAATGGTGCAAGGAGGATATGGGGAGCACCGGTGTGGTGCGGTTCTTGCCAGGTGTCTGGCCTCATTTAAATAGCGAGCGGACGAGAGGAGCTTGATGCAGCTCGTAGCTATGTCGGTATTTCCCCAAAGAGGAAGGATGACGCAGCACAACAATGGTAGGTATTTCCCTCAGATATGAAACCAAGGTTATCGAACCAGTAGGAGAACCATGCAACACAACATAAACAGCCCCTGCACACAGATAAGAAAATCCTCGCAACCCGACGTGTTAAAGGGGTTGTCAATCCCTTCCGGGTAACGGCGCCTCAAGATAGGCAAACGGGCGTGAATAAAATTGTATTAGATTGATAGATCGAACGCCAAATAAAATAAATAAGAATAAAATGCAGCAAGGTATTTTTGTATTTTTAGTTTAATAGATCTGAAAATAAATGCAAAGGAAAAGTAGATCGCAAAGGCAAATATATGAGAAAGAGACCCGGGGGTCGTAGGTTTCACTAGTGGTTCTCTCGAGAAAAATAGCAAACGGTGGGTAAATAAATTACTGTTGGGCAATTGATAGAACTTCAAAGAATCATGACGATATCCAGGCAATGATCATTATATAGGCATCACGTCCAAGATTAGTAGACCGACTCCTACCTGCATCTACTATTTTTACTCCACACATCGACCACTATCCAGCATGCATCTAGTGTATTAAGTTCATGGAGAAATGGAGTAATGCAATAAGAACAATGACATGATGTAGACAAGATCTATCTATGTAGAGATAGACCCCATTGTTTTATCCTTAGTAGAAACGATACATACGTGTCGGTTGCCCTTCTGTCACTGGGATCAAGCACCGTAAGATTGAACCCACTACAAAGCACCTCTTCCCATTGCAAGATAAATAGATCAAGTTGGCCAAACAAAACCCAAATATCGGAGAAGTTATACGAGGCTATAAGCAATCATGCATAAAAGAGATCAAAGAAACTCAAATACTTTCATGGATATAAAAAATAGATCTGGTCATAAACTCAAAGTTCATCCGATCCCAATAAACACACCGCAAAAACAGTTACATCATATGGATCTCCAAGAGATCATTGTATTGAGAATTCAGCGAGAGAGAGAGGAAGCCATCTAGCTACTAACTACGGACCCAAAGGTCTACAAAGAACTACTCATGCATCATCAAAGAGGCACCAATGGAGCTGGTGAACCCCATCTGAGATGGTGTCTAGATTGGATCTGGTGGTTCTGGACTCTGTGGCGGATGGAATTGATTTTCGTTGAATAGAGCAAAGAGGCGGTCTAGGGGGCACCCGAGGTGGGCACAACCCACCAGGGCGTGCCTGGGCCTCCTGGCGCGCCCTGGTGGGCTGTGCTCTCCTTGGAGCACCCCCCAGGCACAGCCAGGGCCCATTACGTGTCTTCTGGTCCATAAAAAATCTCCGTAAAGTTTCGTTGCATTTGGACTCCGTTTGGTATTGATTTCCTGCGATGTAAAAAACATGCAGAAAACAACAACTGGCACTTGGCACTATGTCAATAGGTTAGTACCAAAAAAAAGATATAAATGACTATAAAATGATTATAAAACATCCCAGATTGGTAATATAACACAATGGAACAATAAAAAATTATAGATACGTTGGAGACGTATCAACATCCCCAAGCTTAACTCCTACTCGTCCTCGAGTAGATAAGTTATAAAAACAGAATTTTTGATGTGGAATGCTGCCTAACATGTCATATCATATTCTATTCTTTGTAACGTGGAAATTTGGACTTTTATGTGATTCAAAGCAATAGTCTAGTTTTGACATGATAATTCAAATACTCAAGCATATCAACAAGAAACCATGTCTTTCAAAATTTAGCACTAAAATAAGTTATCCCTAGCCCATCATGCTCAACCATTTATCCATTCATGAAACACACTCGCATATTAACTACACCAAATACTCAAGTACGATCATATTGCCTCCTTATTGGTGCTTTCATAAGAGAAGATGGAGACTCAAATTCAAAAATAAAAATTGCATAAAGTAAAAGAAAAGTCCTTCGCAGAGGGAAGTAGGGATTTGTAGAGGTGCCAGAGCTCAAAGCGAAAAATTTAGAGATAAAAACTGTCACAACCCTAGTCAGTGCTTGCATTACAGTGATGCATCATGTTTAAATTTCCAGAAACTTGAAATGGGGATGTTCAAACCCTAGCACCAAATGAAATCCAACTAGGATCAAAATGAAATATTTTCCCAATGAACCTGAAATGCCCTTCAAAAAAGTTCATCACTTTTTTCTTGGTCTAGAACCTCTGACAAAAATGGTGCCCACTTTTCTAGGACATCATAAGGTCACCGGATTAAATCATATGGTCTTTGCATTTGGACATTTAAATGCTATAAAATATTTTAAATGTCTAAATAATCTTAAACCAAAATGTTTCCTGTTGGATATATTCTATACAGCGGGCATGAGTAGTTTGATGATTTTTGAAACTGCTTAGGCATTTTTAGAAAAGCCACAAACCTCCAAAAAGAAAAGAAAAGCAAAGTAAAAAGGGAAACTAACTTACCTGGCCACCTACCTGGCGCAGCCCACCTGGCAGCCCGTTTGGTCGGCCCAGCCCACCAGGGGCAGGGAGGTCTTCTTCCTCCCGCCAGTCGGATGCACAGCGCGTGCCCGACGCGCGCGCAGCCACCGCACGCCACCTCCTTCTTGCCGCCGAGCCCCTGGACGCGTGGACGAACACCCCGATGTCGTCCCGATCCGCCCGACCTCTCTCACTCCCCCTGCTCTCTTCATCGCCATTCCCCACCTCACTGAACGCGCCCGCCGCCACCGACGAGCACCACAGTGGCCATTGCCTCTCCCTCGTCCCCTTGATCAGTCTAGAAGCTCCGCCTCGTCGCCCTAGCCCACTCCGCCGAGCCACGAGGCACCGGACGCCCCCGAACGCCGTCACCGCAGCCGTCTTCTACCCCAGGCACCGGAGATCGCCACCGCTGCCTCGTCGACCCCAGTGCATCCCCGAGCTCACTGACGACGCCATCCAGATCACCGTGAGCTCCTCCTTCTTCCCCCCTGTCCCCTCACTTCTGCGCGTGCTCTAGCCCTGATCCCCAACCGTCACCGAAGCTCCTCGCCGCCGGTCATGAGGCCGCCGTGGAAAGAGCTAGCAAAGCTCGCGTCCGTCCTGCTGGGCGTCAGAACCGCCTGCCCGTTCACGGCCGAACTCCGGCCGCCGCTCCACCCGTCGCCGCCACTGCTACAATGCACCCCGGCACCTGCCGCTGCCTCCTTTAGATGCGCCACACCGCCAGCTCACCGTAGTCGCAAACCACACGCGAAGCGATGCTCTGTACCACCGTCCAGAGCAACTACGGCGAGTCCCCGCCGTTGCTGTGGTCGTCAGCGTCAACTGCTGATGTGGCGCCGGTTTAGTTAGCACTAATCACCCCCCTAAACACCCCTAGTGCCACTGCCATGTGGGCCCTATGCCTGTTTAGCTTAATTTAATTTTCTGTTTAGATTAGTTCATAATCTAGTGGGACCCACACGTCAGCATTGAGTTTGCTAACGTGGCCGTTGACCGGTCCCACCTGTCTGTGACTCGAGCCAGCACCGTGAGACTGACCAGTGGGACCCACTGGTCAGGTTTGACCTGGACCGCCCCAGTTGACCTGCTGACGCAGTTAATCATTTTCTGGATTTATTCTTATTCAGGAAATTCCAGGAAATAGTGCTAACTTCTAAAAATAATAGAAATTAATATGTAACTCCAAATGCAAAGTGTTATATATGAAAAATGATCAGAAAAATCCAATCAATCCATCTGTACTGGTTTCATGCATATTTAAACAAGTTAACCTGCTGTTTAGTGCAAAACATGATAAAGCACTATTTAAGATCACAAGTGAGTTTGAACTTTGAATTGGTCCAAAATGGCTCAAGCCCATCTGGTTGTAGTTGCATTAGCCCAACACACTCATATTGCCATGTCATGATCATGCATCATATTGTGCATTGCATTGATCGTGTTTCTTCTCTATTGCCGGTGTTGTCCCCTCTTAGTAGACGACGTTCCGACGATGAGTTCGATGACACCGATGAAGAACTATACCATCTTCAGAAGTGCTAGGCAAGAAAAACCCCCTTGTTCATTCCGATACAATCCCACTCTCTCGCTTCTGCTCTCTTTTACTGCATTAGGACAACAACGATTCAACTGTTACATGTTGCGGTAGTTGAACCCCTTTTCCTTTGCATGACCTGCCATTGCCACAGTAATAGATGAAACCCACTAGCATGAGTAGGAGTTGTTTGAGCCTTGATGTGCCTACTCATTCATGCTTGTTTGTCATGCCTGCTACTGCTTAGAGTTGAGTCAGGTCTGATTCATCGGGGATGAATTGGAGGTGTGTGAACATGTCTTACTGTTGAGAGCTAAGTGTGTGAACACGATTTGGTAAAGGTAGCGGTGAGAGGCCATGTAGGAGTACATGGTGGGTTGTCTCATTGAAACTGTCCTCAAGAACTGAGTTCTGTGTTTGTGATCCATGAGCAGTTACTACCACACACCGGGATCCTTAATTGACTCTCTCGGCTTCTTAACCACCCTTGTACTCTGTCCAGGAGTTGCAAGTAGTTTTTGGTGTTTGTAGTATGCTGGAGGCCGTGCGCAGCGCTGACCCGAGGGGTGGGCTGTGATGCGGTAGGCATGTGGCTGGATATGCCGGGCGCCCGTTTGGTGCCGCGGAACCCTGTACACATCGTTCGGGGCCGTATGTGGAAACCTCAGCCGGACTCCCTGCGGATGGAACCTGAATAGGCGATAAATCTGGACTAGAGACTTGATTGTTTAGGTAGGCCGTGGCCGATACCCTCGTTGGGCTTCCGCTTGAAGGTTGCCGAGTACATGTCGTGTAAACGGCGGTAAGTGGTGAGGGCGTGTGTGAAGAAGTACACCCCTGCAGGGTTAACATCATCTATTCGAATAGCCGCGTCCGCGGTAAAGGACCTCTGGGTTGCCTATACAGTTCATAGACAAGTGAAAGTGGATACTCTAAAATGCGCAAGATAAGCGTGAGAGCTATGGATGGCGTTCTCGTAGGGAGACGGGAGCGGATCCATAGTGGTGTATTGAAATGGTGAATATGTGGATTCGTGTGCGCCACCTCAAAAGAGTTACTTGCAGTAGTAGTTCAGGTTAGCCACTAAGTCAAAGCTGGCTTGCTGCGGTTAAACCCCACCATTCCTTTGTTGATAATGATGCATATGTAGTTAGTTCTGATGTAAGTCTTGCTGGGTATATTTGTACTCACGTTTGCTTAATTTATGTTTTTGCAGAGAGACTTCAGTCTCGCTAGTAGTTCCGTGTGGACATTGACGTTTAGCTTGATACCTCAGCTACTATCTTGTGCCCTCGGCAGGATTTGGTAGATAGTCAGGTTTCTCAGCCTTTTTCATTTGTAGATGTCTGTACTCAGACATGTTAAGCTTCCGCATGTGCTTTGACTTGTATGCTCTGAATGTTGGGTCATGAGACCCATGTTTGTAATATCTCGCTCCTCGGAGCCTATTGAATAAATTCTTGAGTTGTAGAGTTATGTTGTGATGCCATGTTGTATTTGCACATATCGAGCATATTGTGTGTATGATTGAAATGCTTGGTATGTGTGGGATCCGACAACCTAGTTGTCTATCCTTGGTAGCCTCTCTTATGGGGAAATGTAGTCTAGTACTTCCACTGAGCCATGGTACTCCGCTACAGCCCGGTTTACCGGAGTCCTGCTAGCCCAGTTGCTACTGCTCCGGAACACTTAGACTGCCCGGCATGTGATCCACTTCGTTCATGTGTCTGTCCCTTCGGGAAAATGTCACGCGGTGATTGTCACATCCCTAGTTCTGGTATGCACTAGGCTTGCCCTTCATGTGTGCATCATGTTTAAATTTCTCAGAAACTTGAAATGGGGGACGATAAACCCTAGCAGCAAATGAAATTCAACTAGGTTCAAACTTAAATCTTTTCAATGATCCCAAAATGCCCTTTAGAAATGTTCATCATTTTTGAATTGGTCCATCACCTCTGACAAAAATGGTGCACATTTTGTTAGATCAATTTGGATTTTTGAATTAAATCATAAAGTATTTGAATTTGGGCATTTAAATGCTATAACTATATTAAAATGCCCAAATAATTCTGGAAGTGGATGTGGGTTGTTGGAAATAATCCTAACAGAGCCCACAATTATTTTCAGGATTTTTGGAAACGTGTTGGTATTTTTAATAAAGCTCAGAATTTACAAAAAAATAGAAAACAGAAAACAAATGGAATTAGAAAGAGAGAGACAGAATACATGGCCACGTACCAGCCTAGCGGTGCGGCTCACTGGCCCAACTGCCAGTCATCATCTCCACCACGCCAGTCGGACGCCGAGCGTGTGCCCGACGCGCGCGCACGCCACCTCCTGCTTCCACCGCGACGCCTCGGCCCTTCTAGCATCGCCACGCGACCCTCCTCGGTCCCCTGTCACTTTCCCCTCTCTCCCCAGAGCTCCTCCCCTCCTCTATCTCTCGGCCCCAAGCGAGACCGAGAACCGCCATCGCCGCCGTTCGCCGTAGTCACAGCCACTGCCTTCCCCTCGACCCCTCGACGTGTCCCATAGCTCCTCCACGATCTCTCCTTCGTCTCCATCGAGCTACACGTCGCCGGGCGCCCTTCCCCGCTGTCACTGTCATCGTCTTCAACCTCGGATGCCCGAGATCGCCGGCGCCCGTTCGTCATCTCCGACTCCTCCCCGAGCCCGCTTTGACGCCTGCTGCGACCGCCGTGAGTCCTCTTTCTCCTCCCCTTGTTCTCTCACTCGCGCATGTGCTGTAAACCCGCCTATCAACCGTGGCCGAGCTCGCCGCCGCCGTCCATGGCGCCTCCACGGCCACAGCTGCTGCCACCTGCATCCGAGCTCATCAGCGCACTCAGGGCAACCCTAGGAGCACGTTTCACTCACCAGATCCTCCCCAAGTGCTCTCTAGCGCCAACCCGCACAAACCCGTACCTGCGCCGCTGCCAAAACTCGTCGCCAGCGAGATTCTGGCCTCCCCGCGACCCCCTGCATGGCCCAGTGGATGCGCCCGATCAAGGGCTTCTCCCCGATGCCTTCTACACGACAAACCGTGGCCCCTAGCGCTTTCCTGACGCACGTCCGCCGCGGCAAATGGTCGCCGGCGGCTGAACGCCGGTGGGCCGACGTGGCAACATCATTAACTGCTAATGACCCTGCTGATCACCCTCTAGAGCCACTGACATGTGGGCCCAAGTGCCTGTTTAGGTTAGTTTAATTTCTGTTTAGTTTAGTTCATAACCATTTGGACCAACATGTCATCATTGACTTTGCTAACGTGTACGTTGACTGGGCCCACCTGTCTGTGACCCTAGCCTGCACTTTGTCACTGACGCGTGGACCCCACTGGTCAGTTTGACCTGGACTGGCCCCGTTGACCTGCTGACGTCATAGTGATGCAGTGTTGATGCAGTAATGCCCTTTTCTGGATTTATTCTTATTTAGGAAATTCCAGAAAATAGTGCTAACTTCTAAAAATCATAGAAATTAATCTCTAACTCCAAATGCAAAGATTTATATATGAAAAATGATCAGAAAAATCCAATCTATCCATATGTACTGGTTTCATGCATGTTAAAGCAACTTAACCCTGCTGTTTTATATCAAACATGATAAAGCACTATTTAAATTAATAGTTTGAGTTTGGGGTTGAACCTTTGGTTCAAAATGGCTCAAACCCATCTGGTTGTAGTTGCATTAACCCAACACACTCATATTGCCATGTCATGATCATGCATCATATTGTGCATTGCATTGATCATGTTTCTTCTCTGTTGCCGGTGTTGTCCCCTCTAAGTAGACGACGTTCCGACGATGAGTTTGATGACACCGATGAAGAACTATACTATCTTCAGAAGTGCCAGGCAAGCAAAACCCCCTTGTTCATTCTGATACAATCCCACTCTCTCGCTCCTGCTCTCTTTTACTGCGTTAGGACAACAATGATTCATCTGTTACTTGCTGCGGTAGTTGGACCCCTTTTCCTTTGCATGACCTGTCATTGCCACAGTAAATAGATGAAACCCACTAGCATGAGTAGGAGTTGTTTGAGCCCAGACTTACCTATTCATTCATGCTTGTTTTTCATGCCTGCTTTTGCTTAGAGTTGTGTAAGGTATGATTCATCGGGGATGAATTGGCAAGTTGTGAACATGTCCTACTGTGTGTGAGCTAAGTGTGTGAACACGATTTGGTAAAGGTAGGGGGTGAGAGGCCATGTATGAGTACATGGTGGGTTGTCTCATTGATGCCGTCCTCAGGAACTGAGTTCTGTGTTTGTGATTCGTGAAACAGCTCCTACCACACGTTGGCCCCTAAAATATGACCCCGCTCGACTTCTTAACCACCCTAGTCCTCTGTCCAGGAGTTGCAAGTAGTTTCTGGTGTTTGTAGTATGCTGGAGACCGTGCGCAGCGCTGACCCGAGGGGTGGGCTGTGATGCGGTAGGCACGTGGCACGGTGTACCGGGCGCCCGTTTGGTGTCTCGGTAACCCTGCACACATCGTTCGGGGCCGTATGTGCAAACCTCGGCCGGACTCCCTGCGGATGGAACTTGGATAGGCGATAAACCTGGACTAGAGACTTGAGTGTTTAGGTAGGTCGTGGTCTACACCCACGTCGGCTTTCGCTTGAAGTCTGCCGAGCACATGTCGTGTGCAGACGCTAAGTGGTGGAAACATGTGTGAAGAAGTACACCCCTGCAGGGTTATAAATGATCTATTCGAATAGCCATGTCTGCGGTAAAGGACTTTTGGGTTGCCTATACAGTTCAT
This sequence comes from Triticum aestivum, assembly GCF_018294505.1. Classification (NCBI taxonomy): domain Eukaryota; kingdom Viridiplantae; phylum Streptophyta; class Magnoliopsida; order Poales; family Poaceae; genus Triticum; species Triticum aestivum. The sequence goes on from NC_057805.1 coordinate 144,264,393, forward strand.
AGACAAGTGAAAGTGGATACTCTAAAATGCGCAAGATAAGCGTGAGTGCTATGGATGGCGTTCTCGTAGGGAGACGGGAGCGGATCCATAGTGGTGTATTGATATGGTGAATATGTGGACTCGTGTGCGCCTCCTCAAAAGAGTTACTTGCAGTCATAGTTTAGGATAGCCACTGAGTCAAAGCTGGCTTGCTGCAGTCAAACTCCACCACCCCCTTTGTTGATACTGATGCATATGTAGCTAGTTCTGATGTAAGTCTTGTTGGGTACATTTGTACTCACGTTTGCCTATTTTAAGTATTGCAGAGAGACATCAGTCTCGCTAGTAGTTCCGTGTGGACTTCGACATTTAGCTTGTTACCTCAGCTACGATCTTGTGCCCTCGGCAGGATCTTGTAGATAGTCAGGCTTCTTAGCCTTTTTCATTTGTAGTTGTTTGTACTCAGACAAGTTAAGCTTCAGCTTGTGCTTGTTCCTTGTATGACTTGAATGCTGGGTCATCAGACCCATGTTTGTAATATCTGGCTCTTCGGAGCCTAATGAATAAATACTTGAGTTGTAGAGTCATGTTGTGATGCCATGTTGTATTTGCACATATCGAGCATACTGTGTGTATGATTGAAATGCTTGGTATGTGTGGGATCCGACAACCTAGTTGTTTATCCTTGGTATCCTCTCTTATGGGGAAATGTAGTCTTGTGCTTCCATGAGCCATAGTAGTCCGCTACAGCCCGGTTCACCGGAGTCCTGCTAGCCCAGCACTACTGCTCCAGAACACTTGACATGCCGGCATGTGATTCACTTCGTTCCTGTCTCTGTCCCTTCGGGGAAATGTCACGCGGTGACATCCGGAGTCCTGCCTAGCCTGCTATAGCCCGGTTCACCGGAGTCCTGTTAGCCCAGTGCTACAGCCCGGATTCGCACGCTACTGACCGACATGCTCAATGTTGATTCATGTATGCCTGTCCCCGTAAGTTAGTGCCACTTTGGGTTCACGACTAGTCATGTCAGCCCGGGTTCTCTGTCATATGGATGCTAGCGACACTATCATATACGTGAGCCAAAAGGCGCAAACGGTCCCGGGCCATGGTAAGGTGACACCCGTGGGAATACCGTGCGTGAGGCCGCAAAGTGATATGAGGTGTTACCGGCTAGATCGATGTGACTTGCAATCGGGGTCCTGACAGCTTTGGTATCAGAGCCTGACTGCCTGTAGGATTACCAAGACAAACTGGTCGAAGTTGAGTCTAGAAATGCTTTAGTTATATAAGGGAATTGATTGTAGAAGGGAACGTAAGGCTCTTTTTACTCCTTTACCTTATGCCCTTCTGATCTGAGTCATCTGCTTCTCTTCTACGGGTATTAAGAACTAGGCCTTCTCATCTATCTATTAGGATGATGAGTTACTATGTTAGAGACTTATAGGATTGTTGGTTCCAGGCCTCAATTCAGTTTCTACTACTTTTAGTATGTTGTCAGTTGAACCAGAACCTTGATATTGTGATGTTGAGTGGTCATGCCACTATTTTGCAGGATGTCTCAAATCCTTTGAGCATTTACAGTCGTTATGCTGTCCGAGTCATCCCAGGTTTCTCAATAGTCTGATGCATTTGCAAATACCTTCTTTCCATTCTCGGTGTTCCTTTGGCCCAGATTAACCACACTAATCGTTGAGTTGAGGTACTCCATTGCCTTGACATATGTGTTGGAGCTAGTATTATGACCCTAGGCATCCTAGAGAACCACCAAGTAATCTAGTAATGCTTTATATTCCTAGTGTGATGGTTCTGGCCCCTATTCTCGAAAGCATCCCGTGATGCTACTTAGTAGTAGGTACTCTACTCCTAGGTTTTTGAACCCAATATTCACTCTACTTACCTCGTGTTGATAGTGTTGCTCGTACCTTTCGGATATTAGTAACCTTTGCGATAGTCCTCAAGGTCCGTGGTATTTCCTTCTTCCAAATACCATGAGCTGCTTATGGCAGAAGTTCTTTTGAACCAAAAGATCACAACCCGAGTGCTCTTGATGAGTTCTCCATACTATATTGTGAATCTGCCAGTTCCACCCTTTCCGCATGGGTTATCCGGAAGAAATGTTGAGCTTCGCTTGACATACTAATCTATGCATCCACAACTCAGAAAAATATATGTTCCTTTGAGTTGTCCCTCTTTAGTTGTCATCCGACCCTCGTCTATCAATTGATAGTCAGGAGTAGATGTGCATTCATATTCATCGTTGCCTTTTACTCTTGTGGCCGTCAAGCCATTCTAGTTCAGAATGACTAGGAGAAACAAACTCCAGTACCTCATCCATTTCTAGGATTGAGTCAAAGCAGTTGTATTCCGCAGCTCAAAATTCCAATCCAGCTTTTGTTCTGTTCTACCTTGGAGTGTTGCCTCCTTATGTCAGGATTGTCATGAGAATTGCACCACCTCTTATGAATTCTTGACATAGCGATACTTCTCGCCATCAACATTCGCTCCTCGGTTTCGTGTTGTCGCAACCGTAATGCCGACAAGTGAATCGTGATGTGTGAAATCAATACTCCTAGCAACTGTGTTGCTTGGTAGTTAATGGACAATATTCTCATTTTTTAGCGTGTTGGTTCTCGAATCACTATATTAGGATTGATCGTGCTACCTTGTCCTTCTTTCTGGTGCACTCTTCGATCTTTGAGTTAGGATTAATCCCATGCTCTTCTGATCATGTCGTCTTGCCTTGAAAAGCAAGATTGTTCTCGAGCTTAGAGACATATCGGTGGTTCATGATTTTCCAGATATCTTCATAGAAGTATCACCAGGTCGTCCCCTGACCGATATGTTGAGTTCGTGATCAAGTTGGTTCCCCAATAAACCACTCTTTCTCCAAGAATCTGTGCTGGATACCCCTGAGCTAGTTGGTCAAGCTAAACAACAACTTGGAGAGTTGGAAGATAAAAGCTTTGTCCAACTTAGTACATTTTAAGGGATATCCTTTTGAGTGTGTGTTGAAGAAAGACGATATCTTCATTGATTGGTCCTCAGGATCAATTGTTGGATCTATTGTCTTGTCCAGACTTTGATTTGAGTATGGGTTATCATCAAATCAAATCAGAACCAATGATATTCGTAATGTTGTCTTACCCGTGGTGGTTTCCTCGAGCATACGCCATTATATCTTTTGGTCTGACCAATATTATCACATTGTTCACATAATGGTGGGAGTCCAGTGATATGGAAATTCCGATGAGTTGCTGTTGAGCCCATCAGCAACATTTTGTCTTCCCCATGGTTCGTGTTGAACATCCAGCTAGTGTTGAAAACTTGTGTAAGCATTTTCTTCATGCCCCGTTCATGAAGTATATGTTTGGATGAAAGTAGTGACTTCCTCTAAGTTCATGTGCATTTGAAGCAAGTTGCCGCCATGAATTCGAGAAAGTTTGTTTTTGCTTCCTCTGGAATCATCCCAAGTCAGTCATGCATATGTGCGAAGTATTCTGTGGTCTGGAGACTTGCAACCTTCATTCTATATGTATACCTAGCACCCAAGCCACTGATTGATTTGCTCAAGGAAAAGGAGTTTGTTGTGTTAATTCTAGATCATGCACAAGACTCCGATATCCTCGATGATGGTTCCCAGCCAGAACTCGATAGTGTTTTGTTGTAAGACTACTATGTGGTCATGCTTGTCTGAGACAGCGTGTTCACATGTGTGGAGCTTGCTATCGTAGTTTGTTCTCTGAGAATCTCGCAATGCCATCTCATCGATTTGTGTTGCAAACTTTCATTTTTTTCTTTCTAGACTTGATGAGTCTGGAATATCCTAACACCAACCAGATCTGAATCTCAGGCAGATATGATGGTTGGAACATTCTCGACATTTGCATTTTGTTCCGAGCTTGCATCACCATTGTGCCAATTTCCCATGGGCTGCCTTCTAAGCAGTTGTTGTCCAAGACCATTTTCAAAAGTGGACTGACCATGGGTCCCATCCATCTCCAATGACAAGCAAAAAAAATCACTCATTGTGTTGTCTTCAACAAGGTAGTCCACATCATCCATCCTAGTCCGAGTATGTCATTCCTTCGAACTCCTTCAAACGAACATTTATAAATTGCCTTAGGCTGGTAAGAAGAGTTCCAATGATCTACATATCAAAAGTAATTCTTTTTGCCACTTAAGGGAATAGCTCTACGAGTCACCTCCTCTAAGGTGCCCCATTTGACATGAAGGGAAACTTAACTACTCGCTACTTGAAACGCATCCACCGTCTTCTTAAGTGTGGAAATGTTGCCTACCAAATTGAACCTTTGTTATCAGTTTCTTTCCATCCGTCTTGATGTGTGTTTTGTGCCTCAGCTCAAGAGATGTTTCCAACGTCTCACTTCATGAGTTGATTTTGAGTTGCTCGATCTTCAAGAAGATCGATTCCTGTAGAGTTTCCTTCTGTGGTCATCGTGCTGGATGAAGATCTCGAAAGCAAAGACGTCAAGGTCAATATGATGCAATGAATCAACATCCTCGAGAAAGACATCTGGATCGTGAAGATTGTGTTAGCTTGTGTCCCTCTGTCTTCTTACCTCAAGACTTGAATCTCGGGACGAGATTCTTGTTTAGTAGGGGTGAGTTGTCACATCCCTAGTTCTGGTATGCACTAGGCTAGCCCTTCATGTGTGCATCATGTTTACATTTCTCAGAAACTTGAAATGGAAGATGATAAACCCTAGCAGCAAATGAAATTGAACTAGGTTCAAACTTAAATCTTTTCAATGATCCCAAAATGCCCTTTAGAAATGTTCATCATCTTTGAATTGGCCCAACACCTTTGACAAAAATGGTGCACATTTTTTAGATCAATTTGGATTTTTGAATTAAATCATAAAGTATTTGAATTTGGGCATTTAAATGCTATAACTATATTAAAATGCCCAAATAATTCTGGAAGTGGATGTGGGTTGTTGGAAATAATCCTAACAGAGCCCACAATTATTTTCAGGATTTTTGGAAACATGTTGGTATTTTTAATAAAGCTCAGAAGTTACAGAAAAATAGAAAATAGAAAACAAATGGAATTAGAAAGAGAGAGAGAATACATGGCCACTTACAAGCCTAGCGGTGCGGCCCACTGGCCCAACTACCAGTCATCGTCTCCACCGCGCCAGTCGGACGCCGAGCGTGTGGCCGACGTGCGCGCACGCCACCTCCTGCTTCCACCGCGACGCCTCGGCCCTTCTAGCATCGCCACGCGACCCTCCTTGGTCCCCTGACACTTTCCCCTCTCTCCCTAGAGCTCCTCCCCTCCTCTATCTCTCGGCCCCGAGCGAGACCGAGAACCGCCGTCGCCGCTGTTCGCCGTAGTCACAGCCACTGCCTTCCCCTCGACCCCTCCACGTGTCCCAGAGCTCCTCCACGATATCTCCTTCGTCTCCATCGAGCTACACATCGCCGGGCGCCCTGCCCCGCCGTCACTGTCATCGTCTTCAACCTCGGATGCCCGAGATCGCCGGCACCCGTTCGTCATCTCCGACTCCTCCCCGAGCCCGCTTTGACGCCTGCTGCGACCGTCGTGAGCCCTCTTTCTCCTCCCCCTGTTCTCACACTCGCGCACGTGCTGTAACCCCGCGTATCAACTGTGGCCGAGCTCGCCGCCGCGGCCACAACTGCTGCCACCTGCGTCCGAGCTCATCAGCATGCTCAGCGCAACCCTAGAAGCACGTTTCACTCACCAGATCCTCCCCGAGTGCTCTCTGGCGCCAACCCGCACAAACCCGTAGCTGCGCCGCCGCCAAAACTCGTCGCTGGCGAGATTCCGGCCGCCCCGCGACCCCCTGCCTGGCCCATTGGATGCGCCCGAGCAAGGGCTTCTCCCTGATGCCTTGTGCACGACAAACCGCGGCCCCTAGCACTTTCCCGACGCACGTCCGCCGCGGCAAATGGTCGCCGGCGGCTGAACGCTAGCGGGCCGACGTGGCAACGTCGTTAACAGCTAATGACCCTGCTGATCACCCTCTAGAGCCACTGACATGTGGGCCCCAGCGCCTGTTTAGGTTAGTTTAATTTCTATTTAGTTTAGTTCATAACCATTTGGACCCACCTGTCATCATTGACTTTGCTGACATGTACGTTGACCGGGCCCACCTGTCTGTGACCCTAGCCTGCACTTTGTCACTGACACGTGGACCCCACTGGTCAGTTTGACCTGGACCGGCCCCGTTGACCTGCTGATGTCATAGTGACGTAGTGCTGACGCAGTAATGCCCTTTTCTGGATTTATTCTTATTTAGGAAATTCCAGAAAATAGTGCTAACTTCTAAAAATCATAGAAATTAATCTGTAACTCCAAATGCAAAGATTTATATATGAAAAATGATCAGAAAAATCCAATCTATCCATCCGTACTAGTTTCATGCATGTTAAAGCAACTTAACCCTGCTGTTTATATCAAACATGATAAAGCACTATTTAAATTAATAGTTTGAGTTTGGGGTTGGTTCAAAATGGCTCAAACCCATCTCTTTGTAGTTGCATTAACCCAACACACTCATATTTCCATGTCATGATCATGCATCATATTGTGCATTGCATTGATCGTGTTTCTTCTCTGTTGCCGGTGTTGTCCCCTCTCAGTAGACGACGTTCCGACGATGAGTTCGATGACACCGATGAAGAACTATACTATATTCAGAAGTGCCAGGCAAGCAAAACCCCCTTGTTCATTCTGATACAATCCCACTCTCATGCTCCTGCTCTCTTTTACTACATTAGGACAACAACGATTCATCTGTTACTTGCTGCGGTAGTTGAACCCCTTTTCCTTTGCATGACCTGTCATTGCCACAGTAAATAGATGAAACCCACTATCATGAGTAGGAGTTGTTTGAGCCCTGATGTGCCTACTCATTCATGCTTGTTTGTCATGCCTGCTACTGCTTAGAGTTGTGTAAGGTCTGATTCATCGGGGATGAATTGGAAAGTTGTGAACGTGTCCTACTGTGTGTGAGCTAAGTGTGTGAACACGATTTGGTAAAGGTAGCGGTGAGAGGCCATGTAGGAGTACATGGTGGGTTGTCTCATTGAAGCCGTCCTCAGGAACTGAGTTCTGTGTTTGTGATCCATGAAACAGCTAGTACCACACGTTGGGCCCTGAAATATGACCCCGTTACCCTTCTTAACCACCCTAGTCCTCTGCCAGGATAGGCGATAAACCTGGACTAGAGACTTGAGTGTTTAGGTAGGTCGTGGTCTACACCCACGTCGGCTTTCGCTTGAAGTCTACCGAGCACATGTCGTGTGCAGACGCTAAGTGGTGGAAACATGTGTGAAAAAGTACACCCCTGCAGGGTTATAAATGATCTATTCGAATAGCCATGTCCGCGGTAAAGGACTTCTGGGTTGCCTATATAGTTCATAGACAAGTGAAAGTGGATACTCTAAAATGCGCAAGATAAGCGTGAGTGCTATGGATGGCGTTCTCGTAGGGAGACGGGAGCGGATCCATAGTGGTGTATTGATATGGTGAATATGTGGACTCGTGTGCGCCACCTCAAAAGAGTTACTTGTAGTCATAGTTTAGGATAGCCACTGAGTCAAAGCTGGCTTGCTGCAGTCAAACTCCACCACCCCCTTTGTTGATACTGATGCATATGTAGCTAGTTCTGATGTAAGTCTTGCTGGGTACATCTGTACTCATGTTTGCCTATTTTATGTTTTGTAGAGAGACGTCAGTCTCGCTAGTAGTTCCGTGTGGACTTCGATGTTTACCTTGTTACCTCAGCTACGATCTTGTGCCCTCGGCAGGATCTTGTAGATAGTCAGGCTTCTTAGCCTTTTTCATTTGTAGTTGTCTGTACTCAGACAAGTTAAGCTTCCGCCTATGCTTGTTGCTTGTATGACTTGAATGCTGGGTCATCAGACCCATGTTTGTAATATCTGGCTCTTCGGAGCCTAATGAATAAATACTTGAGTTGTAGAGTCATGTTGTGATGCCATGTTGTATTTGCACATATCGAGCATATTGTGTCTATGATTGAAATGCTTGGTATGTGTGGGATCCGACAACCTAGTTGTTTATCCTTGGTAGCCTCTCTTATGGGGAAATGTAGTCTTGTGCTTCCATGAGCCATAGTAGTCTGCTACAGCCCGGTTCACCGTAGTCCTGCTAGCCCAACAGTACTCCTCCGGAACACTTGACTGGCCGGCATGTGATTCACTTCGTTCCTGTATGTGTCCCGTCGGGGAAATGTCACACGGTGACATTCGGAGTCCTGCCTAGCCTGCTACAGCCCGGTTCACCGGAGTCCTGTTAGCCCAGTTCTACAGCCAGGATTCGCATGCTGCTGACCGACATGCTCGACGTTGATTCATGTATGCCTGTCCCCGTAAGTTAGTGCCACTTCGGGTTCACGACTAGTCATGTCGGCCCGTGTTCTCTGTCATATGGATGCTAGCGACACTATCATATACGTGAGCCAAAAGGCGCAAACGGTCCCGGGCCATGGTAAGGCGACACCTGTGGGAATACAGTGTGTGAGGCCGCAAAGTGATATGAGGTGTTACCGGCTAGATCGATGTGACTTGGAATCGGGGTCCTGACAGTGACTTCCGGAGTCCTGCTAGCCTGCTACAGCCCGGGTTCCCGGAGTCCTGTTAGCCTAGTTGCTACAGCCAGGATCCACACGCTGATGACCGACACATTCGATGTTGGTTCATGTATGCCAGTCCCCGTAAGTTAGTGCCACTTTGGGTTCACGACTAGTCATGTCAGCCCGGGTTCTCTATCATATGGATGCTAGCGACACTATCATATACGTGAGGCAAAAGGCGCAAATGGTCCTGCGCCAGGTAAGGCGACACCCGTGGGAATACCGTGCGTGAGGCCACAAAGTGATATGATGTGTTACATGCTAGATCCATGTGGCTTAGGATCGGGGTCCTGACAGCTTTGGTATCAGAGCCTGACTGCCTGTAGGATTACTAAGTCAAACTGATCGAAGTTGAGTCTAGAAATGCTTTAGTTATGTAAGGGAATTGATTGTGGGATGGAACGTAAGGCTCTTTTTACTCCCTATACCTTATGCCCTTCTGATCCGAGTCATCCTATCTTTCATATGGGGTTAAGGAACTAGGCTCTCTCTTCTTTCTATCAGGATCACGTGTTACTAATCCATAGACTTATAGGATTGATGGATTCAAGTCTCAATTCAGTTTCTACTACTTTCGTGTGTTCATAGCTGATCTCGGAACCTTGATATTGCGATGTTAAGTGGTTATGCCACCATTTTTGCAGGATGTCCCAAATATTTTTGAGCATTTACAGCTGTTATGTTGTCCGAGTCATCCCAGGTTTCTAAATAGTCTGATGCATTGTAAATCCTTCCTTACCGTTCCAAAGTTTCTTTATGCCAGATCAACCACACTAACTAGTGTGTTGAGGTACTTCATTGCCTCGGTATATATGTTGGAATTATTATTATGACCCTAGGTGTCTTAGACAACCACCTGGTACTCCATCCATGTTTTGTGTTCTAGTGTGATGATTCTGGCCATCATTCTCGAAAGCATCTCGTGATTCTACTTAGTAGTAGGTATTCTACTCCTGGGTTTTTGAGCCCAAAATTCACCCTACTTACTTCATGTTGCTAGTGTTTGCTAGTTCCTTTAGGATATTAGTAACCTTTGCGATAGTACTCAAGGTCCGTGGTATCTCCTTCCAAATACCATGAACTACTTATGGCAGAAGTTCTTTGAACCAAAAGATCACAACCAGAGTGCTCTTGATGAGTTCTCGATTCTATGTTGTGACTCTACCAGCTCTACCTTTCTGCATGGGTTATCTGGAAGAAACCTGTTGAACTTGGTTCGACATATTAATCTATGCATCCACAACTCAGAAATTTATATGTTCCTTGAGTTGTCCCTCTTTATTTGTATTCTGACCCCCGTCTATCAATTGATAGTCTGGAGTAGTCGTGCACTCGTGTTCATCGATGCCCATTATTCTTGTGGTCCGTCAAGCCATTCTATTCTGGAATGACTAGGAGAAACAAACTCCAGTACCTTATCCATTTCCAGGATTGGGTCAAAGCAGTTGTATTCCGCAGATCAAAATGCAATCCAGCTTTGGTCTGTTCTACCCTGAAGTATTACCCATTTTATGTTAGGAATGTCATGCGAATCGCACCTTCCCTTATGAATTCTTGATGTAGTGATACTTCTCGCCATCATTGTTCATTCCTCGGTTCCCGTGTTGCTGCAACCGGAATACCGACAAGTGAATCATGATGTGTGAAATCAACACACCTAGAAACTTCGTTGCTTGGTAGTTAAAGGACAATATTCTCATCCTTAGCATGTTGGTTATTGAATTATCATCCTAAGATTGATCGTGTTACGTAGTCCTTATTTCTGGTGCACTCTTCGGTCAATGAGTTAGGATTGTGTCAATCCCTCACTCTCTTGATCACATCGTCTTGCGCTGAAAAGCAAGATTGTTCTCGAGCTTAGTAACATATCGGTGGTTGGTGATTTCCCGAATACCTTCTCGGAAGTGTTACTAGGTTGTCACCTGACCGCTATGTTGAGTTCGTGATCAAGTTGGTTTCTTGTAAACAACCCCTTCTCCAAGATTCCGTGTTGGATACCCCTGAGCTAGTTGGTTAAGCTAAACAACAACTTGGATAGTTGGAAGATAAAAGCTTGTCCGACTTGGTTCATCCCAAAGGGATATCTTTGTTTTGTGTGTGTGTGTGTGTTGAAGAAAGATGATATGTTCATTGATTGATCCTTGTGATCAATTGTTGGATCTACTGTCTTGTCAATACTTTGATTTGAGTGTGAGCTATCGTCAAATCAAAATCAGAACCAACGATATTCATAATGTTGTCTTACTCGTGGTTGTTTCCTCGAGCATACACCATTATATCTTTTGTTCTAACCAATGCTATCGCCTTGCTCACGTAGTTGTGGAATTCCATTCTCATGGAAAATTTTGATGATTTGTTGTTGAGCCCATCAACAGCATTTTATCTTCTCCACGATTCATGTGGGACACTAAGCTAGTGTTGGAAACTTTTGAAAGCATTTCTTCATGCTAGCTCATGAAGCATATGTCTGGCTGAAAGAATTGACTTCCTCTAATTCATGTGCATTTGATGCAAGTTGCCGCCGTGAATTCGAGAAAGCTTGTTTTTTCCTTCCTTTGGAGTCATCACAAGTCAGTCATGCATGTGCGAAGTATTCTATGGTTTGATAGGCTCGCTACCTCCAGTCCATATGTATTCCTAGCACACCAAGCCAATGATTGACTTGTTCATGGAAAAGAAGTCTATGCTTGGGATCTAATCCATGGACTTGCGTAAAGACTTCGAAATCCTTGATGATGGATCCTAACCTGAACTCGATAGTGTTTTATTATAAGACTACTATGTGGTCATTCTTGTCTTGGACAACATGCTCACATGTATGTAGCAGAACCAGCTCGTGTTTTGGAGCTTGCTATCGTAGTTCATTTCCCGAGAATCCCGCAACATCATCTCCTCGGTTTGTGTTGCAAACTTTCTTTCAGACATGCTGAGTCTGAAGTATCCTATCACCAATTAGATCTGAATCTCAGGCAGATATGATGGTTGGAACATTCCCAACATTTGCATTTTGATCCCAGCTTGCACCGCTATTGCGCTAATTTCCCATGGGCTGCCTTCTTAGCAGTTGCTGTCCAGGGTCATCTTCAGAAGTGGACTTCCATGGGTCCCATCCATCTCCAATGATAAGCAAAACCACTCATTCTGTTGCCTTCAACAAAGTAGTCCACATCATCCATTCTAGTCTAAGTATGCCACTCTTTCGAACTCCTTTAGACAATCGTTTGTGATTGCCTTAGGCTGGTATACAGAGTCTCAATGATCTCTATCTCAAAAGTAATTCTTTTTGCCACTCAAGGGAATAATTCTACGAGTCACCTTCCCTAAGGTGCCCCGATATGAAATCATGGCAGTTGTCTCCTTGCTACTCTGAAACCATGCACCATCCTACCTAAATGTGGAATTGTCGTTTACCCAATTGAACCTCCGTCATCTGTTTTCCCCTCCCTCCCGATGTGTGTTTGGACGTATCAGCTCAAGAGGTGTTCTATGTCTCATTCTGTGAGTCGATCGTCACTTGCTAGATCTTCAAGACGATCGATTCTTCTAGAGTTTCCCTTTCTTCTTGTTGCCATGTTGGATGGAGTTCTCAGAGCAAGATGTCGAGACAAAGATGATGATCAAATCAACGTTCTTATGGAGTGCAACCTGGATCGAGAAGACTGTGTTAGTTTGCGTCCCTCCCCTTCATCTTACCCTACGCTTGATCGAGACGAGATTCTTGTTTAGTGGGGGTGAGTTGTCACAACCCTAGTCAGTGCTTGCATTAGAGTGATGCATCATGATTAAATTTCCAAAAACTTGAAATGGGGATGTTCAAACCCTAGCACCAAATGAAATCCAACTAGGATCAAAATGAAATATTTTCCCAATTAACCTGAAATGCCCTTCAAAAATGTTCATCACTTTTGTCTTGGTCTAGAACCTCTGACAAAACATGGTGCATACTTTTCTAGGACATCATAAGGTCACTGGATTAAATCATATGCTATTTGCATTTGGACATTTAAATGCTATAAAATATTTTAAATGTCCAAATAATCTTAAAGAAAAATGTTTCCTGTTGGATATATTCTATATAGTGGGGATGAGTAGTTTGATGATTTTTGAAAGTGCTTAGGCATTTTTAGAAAAGCCACAAACCTACAGAAAGAAAAGAAAAACAAAGTAAAAAGGGAAACTAACTTACCTGGCCACCTACCTGGCGCAGCCCACCTGGCAAACCATCTGGCCGGCCCAGACCACCAGGGGCAGAGAGGTCTTCTTCCTCCTGCCAGTTGGATGCACAGCGCGTGCCCGACGCACGCGCGGCCACCGCACGCCACCTCCTGCTTGCCGCCGAGCCCCTGGACACGTGGATGAACGCCCCGGTGTCGTCCCGATCCGCCCGACCTCTCTCACTCTCCCCCTGCTCTCTCCCTCGCCGTTCCCCACCTTACCGAACATGCCCGCCGCCACCGACGAGCACCACCGCGGCCATTGCCTCTCCCTCGTCCCCTCGATCAGTCCAGAAGCTCCGCCTCGTCGCCCTAGCCCTCTCCGCCGAGCCACGTGGAACCGGACGCCCCCGAACGCCGTCACCGCGGCCGTCTTCTACCCCGGGCACCGTAGATCGCCACCGCTGCCTCGTCGACCCCAGTGCATCCCCGAGCTCGCTGACGACGCCATCAAGATCGCCGTGAGCTCCTCGTTCTTTCCCCCTGTCCCCTCACTTCTGCGCGTGCTCTAGCCCCGATCCCCAACCGTGACTGATCTCCTCGCCGCCGGTCATGAGGCCGCCGTGGACAGAGCTAGCAAAGCTCGCGTCCGAGCTTGTCTTCGTGCTCAGCACACTTATAGGAGCCGAACACGCACACTCGCTCGTCCTGCTGGGCGTCAGAACCGCCTGCCCGTTCACGGCCGAACTCCCGTCGCCGCTCCGCCCGTCGCCGCCGCCACTACACTGCACCCCGGCACCTGCCGCTGCCTCCTTTAGATGCGCCGCACCGCCAACTCACCGTAGCCGCAAACCACGCGCGAAGCGGTGCTCTGTACCGCTGTCCCGAGCAACTCCGGCGAGTCCCCGCCGTTGCTGTGGTCGCCGGCGTCAACTGCTGACGTGGCGCCGGTTTAGTTAGCACTAATCTGTGGCACCCCGATCCGCATGGAGCAGGGGGCCTTCGCACGTCAGCCCAGGATTACGCCTGACGCACGACAGGTCCATGATACAACATTCCAGGTATAATAATATTCATCAAATACGTGTGTATAAGATTACATCATTGATGAATACAATTTTCTGGCATAGCCCTAAGGCTATTTACATGGCAGTGGAAGTCCATATAAATGGCGGCGGAAGTCTTGGTTTGGCAGCGTCTCACTAAGGCGGGGCTCCATTACACACAGGACTGGCAAGATTATGGCCTAGCACGACGGAACAAGCAAACGACCTACAAAACTGGCATGACACGCCAGGTCAGTACATTGAATGTACTTGCAAGACAACCAAATACATATCATCCAAACAAACAGATGACAAAGCAAGAACCAAGCATATGCAACAATCTACTCCAACACAACTTCTAAGCATGGCATGATATTAACTAGAATCATAAATCCAACTAGGCAAGAACAACATCATAGCATCAACTATCATGGCATATCAAACTTACTCCTATCATAACAACAGCAAAGCATAGCATATCAAAACAGGGCATGGCATCATGAAACTATGCGGAAAGTAAACTACCAGTTACCTCCCGTGAAGACATGTTGTAATAACCTAATGCCACAATCACTTACTCTGCCACGGCTCCTCGGAGCACAATCATGACTTACCGAGACCTCGTCTCGGGGTCATATCAACACATCATCGTGACTTCTCACGATTATTTCATAGTCCAAGCCATCACATTAGTTATCATATCTTAGTTATCACATAATTTATTAGCTGATTTATCCTCCATTACGACCGAGACCCGATAGTGTGACCTACTACGAACCTGTGCCCATGACCGAGGATGCGGCTATCGATAGATTGAATACACTCTGCAGAGGTAGCGCACTTTACCTACACTACGGAACCCTGGTCTTGCACTCCCACACGTGCGGACCAAAGCGTTCTGACAAAACCGATCTACTGCCATGACGCCCTCCTGGCCACTCCGACCAACACCCCTTAAGGGTTTAGTCCTGGGTGGCCCCGTACCTACCAAAGGTACCAACGGCCACCATCGTGGCAAAACGGTCCCAAACAGGGACATGAGCTGAAAACCAAACCCGGGCACACAAGGCTTATGTCCGCCTACCTGATCAGGGTAAGCGCGCCCATAACCTTCCCTCGCGGGAGGCAACGGCGAGAGGCATGACAATAGACCCAGCTAGGACCTTCCCACAAGGTAAATGTGGTTGCACTGTGTCAGGACCCCGATTCCAAGTCACATCGATCTAGCCGGTAACACCTCATATCACTTTGCGGCCTCACACACGGTATTCCCACGGGTGTCGCCTTACCCTGGCCCGGGACCGTTTGCGCCTTTGGCTCACGTATATGATAGTGTCGCTAGCATCCATATGATAGAGAACCCAGGCTGACATGACTAGTCGTGAACCCAAAGTGGCACTAACTTATGGGGACAGACATACATGAATCAACATCGAGCATGTCGGTCAGCAGCATGCGAATTCGGGCTGTAGCACTGGGCTAACAGGACTCCGGTGAACCGGGCTGTAGCAGGCTAGGCAGGACTCCGGATGTCATCGCGTGACATTTCCCCGAAGGGACAGACACAGGAACAAAGTGAATCACATGCCGGCCAGTCAAGTGTTCCGGAGCAGTAGTGTTGGGTTAGTAGGACTCCGGTGAACCGGGCTGTAGCGGGCTACTATGGCTCATGGAAGCACAAGACTACATTTCCCCATAAGAGTGGCTACCAAGGACAAACAACTAGGTTGTCGGATCCCACACATACGAAGCATTTCAATCATACACACAATATGCTCGATATGTGTAAATACAAGATGGCATCACAACAAAACTCTACGACTCAAAGTATTTATTCATTAGTCTCCTAGTAGCCAAGTATTACAAACATGGGTCTCATGACCCAACATACAGAGCATACAAGCAACAAGCACATGCGGAAGCTTAACTTGTCTGAGTATAGTCAACTACAAAAGAAAAGGCTGAGAAGCCTGACTATCTACGAGACCCTGCCGAGGTCACAAGATCGTAGCTGAGGTAACATGCTAAACATTGGAGTCCACGCGGAACTACTAGCGAGACTGAAGTCTCTCCGCAAAAACATAAAATAAGCAAACATGAGTACGAATGTACCCAGCAAGACTTACATCAGAACTAGCTACATATGCATCGGTATCAACAAAGGGGTGGTGGAGTTTGACTGCAGCAAGCCAGCTTTGACTCGGTAGCTATCCTGAACTACGACGGCAAGTAACTCTTTTGAGGTGGCGCACACGAGTCCACATATTCACCATATCAATACACCACTATGGATCCGCTCCCGTCTACCTACGAGAACGCCATCCATAGCACTCACGCTTATCTTGCGAGTTTTAGAGTATCCACTTCAAGTTATCTATGAACTGTACAGGCAACCCAGAAGTCCTTTACTGCGGACACGACTATTCGAATAGATGATGTTAACCCTGCAGGGGTGTACTTCTTCACATACGCTCTCGCCACTTACCACCATGTACACGTCGTGTATCTCGGTAACCTTCAAGCGAAAGCCTGGCGAGGGAGTCGGCCACGACCTGACTAACCACACAAGTCTCTAGTCCAGATTTATCGCCTATTCGGGTTCCATCTGCAAGGAGATCCGGCCGGGGTGTCGCTCACGGCCCCAAACGATGTGTACATGGTTCCAAGCCCAGCAAACGGGCGGCGCTTGGTATACCCGGCCACGGTGCCTAGTCTATCCCAAGCCCACCTGTACCAGGTGCCACTTGGTAGACTACTAACACTACCTACAAACACCAAAAACTAGTTGCAACTCCTGGAAAGAGATCATGTTGATTAATAAGTCGAGAGGGGTCGAGTTACCGGAACCCAATGTGTGGTAGTAACTGTTCATGGATCACAAACACAGAACTTAGTTCCTAAGAGCGGCTTCAATGAGACAACCCACCATGTACTGCTACATGGCCTCTCACCAATACCTTTACCAAATCGTGTTCACACACTTATCTCACAACAGTAGGACATGTTCACACACCTCTAATTCATCCCCGATGAATCATACCTGACTCAACTCTAGGCAGTACCAGGCATGACAAACAAGCATGAATGAGTAGGCACATCAGGGCTCAACCAACTCCTACTCATGCTAGTGGGTTTCATCTATTTACTGTGGCAATGACAGGTCATGCAGAGGAAAGGGGTTCAGCTACCGCAACATGTAACAGTTGAAACGGTGTTGTCCTAATGCAGTAAAAGAGAGCAGGAGCGAGAGAGTGGGTTTGTATCGGAATGAACAAGGGGGTTTGCTTGCCTGGCACTCCTGAAGATGATATAGGTCTTCATCGGTGTCATCGAACTCAACGTCGGAACACGTCTATCGAGAGGGAACAACCACCGGCAACAGAGAAAGAACACAATCAATGCAATGCACAATATGATGCATGATCATGACATGGCAATATGCTGTGATTTTGGGCTAATGCAACAGAAAGTCATTTTTATTGAAGTGGAATTCAAAGCTAGATCACATTCCAACTCCAAATCTATTATCAAATTTGCCCTAATCATGTTTCATCCTGAACATTGAGGTTAGCTTGCTCACACATGCATGAAAATGGTACAGATGAAAAGATTGGATTTTTCTGATCATTTTTCATATATAAATTATTTCATTTGGAGTTACAGTTGATTTTCTATGAATTTTAGAAGTTTTGGCTATTTTCTAAAATAAATAAATCATTTCTGATTTATTTAAAATCCCAGAAAATGTTTACTGCATCAGCATGACCTCATGCTGATGTTAGCAGTCAACAGGGCCGGTCCAGGTCAAACCTGACCAGCTGGGCCCATTGGTAAGTGTCACATTGCTGTCTGGGTTACTGACGTGTGGGTCCGGTCAAGGGCCACGTCAGCAAGGTCAACGCTGACGCGTTGGGCCATGGTGATTAGTTAAGACTAAACAGGAACTAAACTGTGGTTAAATATGGGTGTGGGGCCCATATGTTAGTGGGTCAAGGGGGGTTAATTAGCGGGTGATTAGCCCTAACTAGGTGGCCACGTCGGCGGCTAACCGCCGGTGGCACACAGAAGCGGCGGCGTCGCTCGTACCGGCGATTGTGGCAACGAGAGGAGGCGGGGTTGGGCTCGTTGGAACGACCGCGAGGCGGCGCTTCCAACGATGGGGGTGGCAGGTGCTGGGGCGGCTGGAGACGACGACGACGAGCAGCGCAGTGGCTGCCGGAGCTCGGGGGTGCACGGGAACGCAGCTGAAGCGTGTAAACGCTTGAACTAATGCGCTCGAGAAGCTCTAAGCGATGTGGCAAGCACAAAGAACACACACACGGGGCCGTTTGATCACCGGAGCCACGCCAGTGATGAGCTCGTGCGGCGGTGCACTGCTGTTAGCGAGGGGGTGACGGCTACAACGAGAGGTAGACCACAGGGTTAGGGGGGAAAGGATCGTAGCCTCACAGCGAGTCTTCTGGTGCGGTCGTTGAGCTCGCGGAGGCACGGACAGCGACGTAACGACGATGGCGATCTGGCAGCCGTGCGCGAAGAAGACGGGTCGATTGTGAGGTGACAGGGCGTCCGGCGATGCTCGCGTTGAGGGGGAGCTACAAGGCGTCGAGGTGGACGTATGGGACAACACGGGGAGGCGCTAGGATGGCTGTGGCTGCGCGTACGGCGGTCGGCGTCGACGACCGCGCTCGGTGGACGCGCGTGAGAGAGATAGGGGAGGGGAGAGAGCGAGGAGAGAGAGAGATCGATCCAGACGGCTCCGGGGCTTATCCCCTCACCGACGAGGCAGGCAAGGAGGCAGGAGGTGGCACGAGGAGGGAGCGCATGCGTCGGCCACGCGCTCGGTATCCTACTGGCGAGAGGAAGACGACGACTGGCGTGTCGGCTGCCTGCTGGGCTGGGCCTCAGCTACAGTGCTGGGCCACGAGGTGGGTTGCACGGGTGAGCTCACTGCCTCTATCTGTTTTGCTATTTAAGTTTCTGTTTTCTATTGCTTTAACTCTGTTTTGATTTAGTACAATACTAAACCACATCTAAAAATCCTGAAATAAATTGTGGGGACATTTTGAATTATTTCTAACAACCCACATTTAGTTTCAAAATTATTTGAGCATTTAAAATAATTATAGCAATTAAATGCCCAAATTCAAATACATAATGATTTAATTCAAATGTCCAGAAATGGCCTAGAAATATGTGCATCATTTTTGGCAGAGGTTTTCACCTTTATCAAAAATCACAAATTTTCTAAAGGGCATTCTGGGATGATTGAAAAAGTTTTTAAGTTGAACCTAGTTGAGTTCTTTTGGGTGCTAGGGATTGATCACCCCTATTTCAAATTCACTTAAACTTAGACATGATGCATGGATGCAAAGGCAACTATTTACAACAAATTTTGGGTCTGTGACACACTGGAGAAAGCTCGATTTGGTGGCACTATGATAACCCAGTGATGGCGGAGGAGGTTTGTTATTAAGTCATATTATTTACTTCTCCACCATCACCAACATTATGAGCATATTAAACAAGAATGCAACAATGAACATGCAGCAAACAAATGCATTAACAAATATCAAGCTACTCCAGTGAACAGTTATAGCATATGAAACATAACAATACTAGATACTAGCTTATTGACGGTGCAACAAAATCATCATAACATCAAGACTACTGGCATGAACTAAACTAGACAGAGGCATGATATTATCAACAACAATATAACTAGCATGGCAAAAGCTATCAAGAGAGGTAAGCAAGCAGTACTAACATATAGCACAACTGAAGTAACGGCAGACGAAACAGACAAAACTACTGCAACTAAGCAGACACACGAGGTACCGGCAAAGTCAACGTGCAAGTTCAGGGCTCATGATAAGAGGTTGGCTTGCCTAGGGGTCGAGGATTACTCCAGAAAAAGTGCGGAACGATCGCGGAAAGATTTGCCGGAAACAGTTCTCTCCCGGAGGGGGCTGTTTATGTGCAAGGGCAAAATGGTCATTTTCAGAATGTGCAAACATGGTGAAAATGATTCCATCAGAACGGGCTCGACGAAACGAAGACTTGGGCTTTGGAATCACCTGATTTGGAGCTACGGGTAAAAAGATACGGAGGATTGAAGCTCAGGGACCTATCGGTGAATTTTTTTCAGCAAACAGGCCCCTGGAGGAAAAACTGAACGTGCCTTTGGGCCGAATACGTTTTCTGCACAGGGAAACGCATTTTGAGCCGAAGAGCCCAGGGAATACGTTTTCTGACTTGGAAAGCGTATTCACGAGGAATACGTTTCCAGAGCAGGGAAACGGCTTCGGGGGGCGGGCGCGTCCACTTATCCGACGTGGCCAGCGGGGCCACGCCCTCCTCTCGCCGACAGGTGGGTCCCGCAGGGTGGGGCCCGCCTGGCCTGGCTTCTTCTTCCTCCAGCGCGTACGCACGCCTGGCCGAGGGAGACGCCCGCCTCGACGGCGATTGCCGGCGGCTCCGGCCGCCTCAGACGACGGCCGACCTATCCAGGAGCTCAGGAGCGAGAGGCGCATCCCGTGGTGGTGTCCGCTGCCGACGAGGAGCACAGGAGAAGGAGCAACAGGGCTCGCGGTGGAGGTGGTCTTCGGACTCCGGCGAACAGGGGGCTCCGGTGGGGGAACTGGGTGGGCATGGCTGCGGGGAGGTGCGCAGGAGAAGGAGCAACAGGGCTCGCGGTGGAGGTGGTCTTCGGACTCCGGCGAACAGGGGGCTCCGGTGGGGGAACTGGGTGGGCATGGCTGTGGGGAGGTGCGCCGGACCTCGGGGAACGCATAGGTGGTGAGGGAACAGGGAGAGGGGCATAGCATCGCCGGAATCAGGCAGAGCCCGAGGCGGCGGCCATGCTGGGGATGGGCGTCAGGGAGCTCCTCGAACTCGAGCTAGTGGTTTGGGGGCGTTGTGGACTGCGAGGAGGCTCGGGGTTGGTACTTATAGCCGCGGGGACGAGCTCTAGGGGGAGGGGCGAGGCGACACGCGGCATGGCTACGTGTCCGCGCACCGGCGACGTGCATGCGTGCCTAAAGGCCACGGGAAGCGATGGGGACGCGACGAGGGGGATGTGGACGACGCGCAGGGGCTCACGGAGACGAGGGGCGCTCACGGACGAGAGGGAGAAGGGGAGAAGAACGAGGAAGGCGATGGTGCACGGGCGTGCACTGTGCTCGGCGACGGCGATGGCTCACTGAGGAAGCAAACGAAGGGGGAAACGGGCCAAGGCGCACAGCGACGATGAGGCTGAGCTGGTTGACAAGCTTGGACAAGCTAGAGCCAACCGGAGATGCGCTATTGTGGCCAACAGTGGCTAGACCACCGATTTGGCTGGCACTGCCCGTGGTCACCATCGATAATGCATGCTCTAGTCGTCTACTTGGTGCCAAATGATGTCTACAGCGTAGTCCCTCCAATGCTCATTAAGACTGAAGGGATGGAACGAGCAAAGGTGTAGTGAGCAGAGGGAAACAGGCTCGACAAGTTTGCTGTTGCAAACTTGCCAACATCCCGGTGATCAACACAGAGAGGTTAAGTAGCAAACATGATGTCTAGGAGGTTTAGGATAGCAAGGACTATGGTCCTGGGAAGTTGGAAGGGATTTGGGCAAGGATTTAGCATAGCTGCAGTTCAAATGCCAAATCTGACACAGAAAGCAAATGATGAAGAAGCACTCACTAGGAGTGATGGATTGGGCTAAAACTTGGCAAAGCTTCCTTATTTGGTCATTTGTAGATGCTGCAAAAATATCATACCAAATGGACTTGCCAAATTGGTACTTGTTTCACAAGCATCAGATCTGACCAGAAACTTTGGAAAAATCCAGGAAAATATTGGCTACATGAAATGAGCCAAAATTGGTTGAAGATAGGTTATATGGAGAGGAGAAGGCTTAGGAATATTTTCAGCCATAATGGAGCAAGATAAAATAGACTTGCTTCACAAACTGAAAATTTGGACGAAAACCAAGAATTGCTCCTGTGCTCACGTAGCTCAATTAAATGAGCTGAATTTAGGTGGAGGCTAATGATTTGGAATAATTGAGAAGATGGGAAAGTTTCATCCCATTTGGAAACTCTATGAAGGTACTTCCTTCACAAAGTTACAATCTGGTCAGAAACTTTGGAACATTGCACAGGGATCTAGGATGAATGGATTGAGCTCATCTTTGGTATTCATGGGTGATTTATGAAGGTTAATCACCCTACCAAATTGCAGCTCAATTGGAATTAGGAATAAAGCACTGCCTTTGCAAAATTTCAGAGAAGGCAGAAACTTGCATTGGATCATGTGCCAAATTTTTGAACTAAGGATCATGAGATAAGGATGGAACTAGTGATTATATAGCAAGGACAAGCTCCACAATTTATGTGGGAATTTTCTCTGCTATAAAAATAGTAGTTCCTTTAGGAAGTGGCAGAAATGCAATATTGGTATTAAATAGGAAAAGGCAATTTTCCATATTTAATTATGGCCAATATCTTTGCCAGATCTTGGATTAGACATAAATATCAACTCCACCATTTCTCATGAATTTTGGAGATGGCTAGATATGCCTTTGGATTTTATCCCTCAGAAAGGCAAGAAAAGGAATTAATCCTAATTAAGAAATATTGCATGGGACTTGGCAATATTTTTGCATATCCAAGGTTTACAAGGATAGGAGGGTCTCACGGAACAGATGGGATGATCAACAGCTCAAGGAAAATGATAGCTCCTTTGTAATCACAAAGGCCATCTTTAAATTCCAACAATTTGGAGTTAGGGTTTGAGAGGGTTTGAGCTGAGGCAAATGAGGTCTTGTCCACTGAAAAAGACATGAGCAAGGTTTTGAAAGGTTGGAAATGACAAAATTTCTCAGAGTCATCCAGCAAACTCAGGAGAAAATTTTGAGAATGAGTGCCAGGAAGGAATAACAGCACAAAAATTGATAACCCAATTTTGGGGCTGTTACAAACCTTCCCCCCCTTAAAAGAATCTCGTCCTCGAGATTCCTAGGGTTACAACACAATTGCAAAGATAACTACTCCAGGGAAAAACCTCTGGGTTAATTTTAACCCTTTGGTCGGATTCGAACGAGTTGGGGCACCGATAATTGGTACACCTAGGGAGAGATATGGGAAAAACACGGTTATATCCATGGCTATGGGCACTCGAGATCAGACTCCCGAAAAATGCTGGATGCACCCAAATGAACAGTGGTTTCACTTGCTGACACGTGGGTCCAGGGCCCACTGGCAGCCTCCTTCTTCTTCCTCCGGCTGGCTACTTCTCCAATGATGCTGCTCCGCGTGCGGCTTGGCACAGCGCACATCTAGCTCCTAGGGCGATGAGGACCCTAGTGCCGTAGTGCGTGGCGTGCACGGCGCCGGTGCAGCAAGCACTCACGTCGCGGACCAGCACCTTGTCGGCACTGCTCGCGGATTCGCCTCCTGGACGCCGGTGATCGACCGGCGAGCGGTTTTCCTGGACCTCACTCATCGTACACCGGAGTTGGGCTATAAAAACGGTAGCGCAGCTCTCCTCCAACGACAAACACAATGACGCTCTACTACCTATTCCGTTTGGACGAGATCGAGCCAAGCTCCTTCGGCGAGGCTGTGTTCCTGGTGGAGCTGTGGTGGTTCCTAGCTACGTTGCTGGGCACGCTGATTGGCTCGTCGATCGTCCTACTGATGATCATCAGGTACAAGCGAGCTCGAGGCAATGCGCGGCCAGCTGCGGTGGCTCGAGGTGTGGAAGAAGCTGGTGCACGGGGTGGTCCTCCGCCATGCTTGATTCTCCGACGCTTCGTGCCGGCGGAGTAATCGCGTGCTGCGGGGGAGCAGTGGTGGCGATCTGCCTGCACCACGCAAGGCAGAGGCAAGGGAGGGGTTCGGATGTGGGTGAGGTGGCTGCGCCAGCTCAGGAATCATGCCGGGGTACGGATAAATTTCGCGGATTGCTCCACGAAATGTAGGTGTTGGGGTAGAATTGGAGTTGAAATCTGTATCGAGGGGTTGTACTAGATCGAGTGAAATAAAACTGGCAGCATTTCTCCGGAAACGAAAGTGGAGCTAACAAAAAAGAATAAGGGACGAGAAATGGCCAAATGAAAATGCCTCTTCGAGGCGCTTGGTTTGGAAAATCTGGCACAAGGGGTGTGCATAGATAGAGATAGGGATGTGACTTTGCGTTTCCCCGAGTACTGCCCTAAATGTACTCGTGGGTGAACCGGGTATGTGTGCAGTATGCAATGCAGTCTAAACTAACAACACACAGGTGCAATAAACATGCAATGAAAAACACATCAGACAAATAATACTAAGGTGTTTTAATGTAGTGGGTATATGCACTCCTGGCATACATATACCTACACCAGCGCACATTTTATTAAAGACTCGGAACGAGCCAATGTTGTTTTTAGTGTATGTGTCGTACTGATTAAAATCTTGTTAGCACACATTGCCAACCCTGTCAAACATCTCTGTTTGATGGAGAGACAAACAAAAACAAGCACAAAAATTCAAAAGCAAGCAAGCATACACAAACACATTACGGGTTACAAACAGTACAACAAAGCACGAATGCTCTACGCGCTAAACGAAACTACTCACTCCAGGATACATAGTTCTATCCCATATCGGGGATGAACCGACTGACTGACCTACTCGCAGAATCATCTCACTGCGTGACTGAGGTCATGCAGAGGACTGGCCTTGCTGGGGCTCTCCGGGGGGACGAAGACTGAGCCAATCTCCATCTTCATCGTTCGACACTACTATTGGTTGGGGTTCGACTGCTGGAGGTGTGGCTGAAATTGATCCAAGCAAATGCTGCTGGTGGATCCATAAAAGAGCCTTATCGAGGGTGATGATGTTGGGTCTAGGCCACAACACAAGCTGAGAGGGTAGCACTGGTACGGATGGCATGGGGTGGATGGCTTGAGATGCGAATTTACGAGCCTCACGGTAAGCTTCCTTGACGACTCGTACCACATCATTGTCCATGGCTCTAAACTCGGCAAGCATCTTGGCAATCATCATCCAATGGGCAGTGATATATTGCACCAGGCGAGCGATTGCGGGGTCATCTCCTTGGATAGCGGGAGAAGGCTGCATTCCTACTTCTGTCACAATGGGGTAAAAGCAGAAATCCCGCCTCGTTGCCATAGGCGGGGACCTGGTTTGGAGGTGAAGCATAGCCTCCACAGCAGCAGCATGAATGGCTAAATCAGTGTAGGCATGGCTCTACCCTGGAAAACCAACAGCTGGCCATCTACTTCGGGACCTAGGCTGATGTGCACTCTTGCATCAAAGCGATGCAGGTGAGGGACGGGTGCCGATTGGAACACCAGGTAATCCGGGCTAGCCTTACAGCCAAAGGCTTTGGTGAGCATCTCGGTAAGAGGGGGGTGGAAAGCCAGTGTGGTTGACGGCACAGGTGCGGGTGTAGAACTTGGGAGCTTTGAAGGTGCTAGTCATGGCTGGGGAGCTACTAGCTAAGCTTTTCTGTAGGGACATGCCTGAATGAGGGGTGAGCGATACGGATAGCAGAAAGGGGGCTTTTATAGGCGGCTTTGCGGGACATGCCCGCATGGCGTGGCCCCTTTTCCTTAATGGCGAAGGGTACGCGGTGCGGCCGACCAGAAAGGATAGGGTTGCTATTCAATCCACAGATAACTAGGCGGGGACAGCGGGGTGAGGACGCGTCGGTCCCGACAGCGCCACCTGTTGATTAACAGTGGCCATGCCGGATGCCAGGGATTGGTCAAATCCCTTCGGGCTATTAGGGTTTGATGGTAGCGGCGATCTAATGCTAGGATAACCTATGCCAGCCTGGCTGCTCTGATACCATCACCTGTGGCACCCCGATCCGCATGGAGCAAGGGGCCTTCGCACGTCAGCCCAGGATTACGCCTGACGCACGACAGGTCCATGATACAGCATTCCAGGTACAATAATATTCATCAAATACATGTGTACAAGATTACATCATTGATGAATACAATTTTCTGGCATAGCCCTAAGGCTATTTACATGGCAGCGAAAGTCCATATAAATGGCGGCGGATGCCTTGGTTTGGCAGCATCTCACTAAGGCGGGGCTCCATTACACACAGGACTGGCAAGATTACGGCCTAGCACGACGGAACAAGCAAATGACCTACAAAACTGTCATGACACGCCAGGTTAGTACACTGAATGTACTTGCAAGACAACCAAATACATAGCATCCAAATGAACAGATGACAAAGCAAGAACCAAGCGTATGCAACAATCTACTCCAACACAACTTCTAAGCATGGCATGATATTAACTAGAATCATAAATCTAACTAGGCATGAACAACATCATAGCATCAACTATCATGGCATATCAAACATACTTCTATCATAACAACAGCAAAGCATAGCATATCAAAACAGGGCATGGCATCATGAAACTATGTTGAAAATAAACTACCAGTTACCTCCCGTGAAGACATGTTGTAATAACCTTATGCCACAATCACTTACTCTGCCACGGCTCCTCGGAGCACAATCATGACTTACCGAGACCTCGTCTTGGGGTCATATCAACACATCATCGTGACTTCTCACGATTATTTCAGAGTCCAAGCCATCACATTAGTTATCACATCTTAGTTATCACATAATTTATTAACTGATTTATCCTCCATTACAACCAAGACCCGATAGTGTGACCTACTACGAACCTATGCCCATGACCGAGGACGCGGCTATCGATAGATTGAATACACTCTGCAGAGGTAGCGCACTTTACCCACACTACGGAACCCTGGTCTCGCACTCCCATACGTGCGGACCAAAGCGTTCCGACACAACCGATCTACTGCCATGACGCCCTCCCGGCCACTCCGACCAACACCCCTTAAGGGTTCAGTCCTGGGTGGCCCCGTACCTACCAAAGATACCAACGGCCACCATCATGGCAAAACGGTCTCAAACGGGGACATGAGCTCAAAACCAAACCCGGGCACACAAGGCTTATGTCCGCCTACCTGATCAGGGTAAGCGCGCCCATAACCCTCCCTCGCGGGAGGCACCGGCGAGAGGCATGACAATAGACCCAGCTAGGACCTTCCCACTAGGTAAATGTGGTTGCACTGGAGAAAGCTCGATTTGGTGGCACTATGATATCCAAGTGATGGCGGAGGAGGTTTGTTATTAAGTAATATTATTTACTTCTCCACCATCACCAACATTATGAGCATGTTAAACAAGAATGCAACAATGAACATGCAGCAAACAAATGCATTAACAGATATCAAGCTAATCCAGTGAATAGTTATAACATATGAAACATAACAATACTAGATACTAGCTTATTGACGGTGCAACAAAATCATCATAACATCAAGACTACTGGCATGAACTAAACTAGAGAGAGGCATGATATTATCAACAACAATATAGCTAGCATGGCAAAAGCTATCAAGACAGGTAAGCAAGCAGTACTAACATATAGCACAACTGAAATAACGGCAGACGAAACATACAAAACTACTGCAACTAAGCACACACACGAGGTACCAGCAAAGTCAACGTGCAAGTTCGGGGCTCATGATAAGAGGTTGGCTTGCCTGGGCATCGAGGATTACTCCGGAAAAAGTGCGGAACGATCGCGGAAAGATTTGCCGAAAACAGTTCTCTCCAGGAGGGGGCTGTTTACATGCAAGGGCAAAATGGTCATTTTCAGAATGTGCAAACATGGTGAAAATGATTCCATCAGAATGGGCTCGACGAAACGAAGACTTGGGCTTTGGAATCACCTGATTTGGAGCTACGGGTAAAAAGATACGGAGGATTGAAGCTCAGGGACCTATCGGTGAATTTTTTTCCAGCAAACAGGCCCCTGGAGGAAAAACTGAACGTGCCTTTGGGCCGAATACGTTTTCTGCATAGGGAAACGCATTTTGAGCCGAAGAGCCCAGGGAATACGTTTTCTGACTTGGAAAGCGTATTCACGAGGAATACGTTTCCAGAGCAGGGAAACAGCTTCGGTGGCGGGCGCGTCCACTTATCCGACGTGGCCAGCGGGGCCACGCCCTCCTCACGCCGACAGGTGAGTCCCGCAGGGTGGGGGCCGCCTGGCCTGGCTTCTTCTTCCTCCCGTGCGTACGCGCACCTGGCCGAGGGAGACGCCTGCCTCGAGGGCGATTGCCGGCGGCTCCGGCCGCCTCAGACAACGGCCGACCTATCCACGAGCTTAGGAGCGAGAGGCGCATCCCGTGGTGGTGTCCGTTGCCGGCGAGGAGCACGGGAGAAGGAGCAACAGGGCTCGCGGCGGAGGTGGTCTTCGGACTCCGGCGAACAGGGGGCTCTGGTGGGGGAACTGGGTGGGCAAGGCTACGGGGAGGTGCACCAGACCTTGGGGAATGCATAGGTGGCGAGGGAACGTGGAGAGGGGCACGACATCGTCGGAATCATGCAGAGCCCGAGGCGGCGGCCATGGTAGGGATGGGCGTCAGGGAGCTCCTCGAGCTCGAGCTAGTGGTTCGGGGGCGTTGTGGACTGCGAGGAGGCTCAGGGTCGCTACTTATAGCCGCGGGGACGAGCTCTAGGGGGAGGGGCGAGGCGACACGTGGCACGGCTACGTGTCCGCGCGCCGGCGACGTGCATGCACGGCCAGAGGTCACGGGAAGCGACGGGGACGCGATGAGGGGGATGCGGACGACGCCCAGAGGCTCACGGAGACGAGGGGAGCTCGCGGACGAGAGAGAGAGACGGGGACAAGAACGAGTAAGACGACGGTGCATGGGCGTGCACTGTCCTCGGCGACGGCGATGACTCAACGAGGAAGCAAACGAAGGGGGAAATGGGCCAGGGCGCACGACAACGATGAGGCTGAGCTGGTTGACAAGCTTGGACGAGCCAGAGCCAGCCGAAGATGCGCTACTGTGGCCAACAGTGGCTAGACCACCGATTTGGCTGGCATTGCCCGTGGTCACCACCAGCAACGCATGCTCTAGTCGTCTACTTGGTGCCAAATGATGTCTACAACGTAGTCCCTCCAACGCCCATTAAGATTGAAGTGATGGAACGAGCAAAGGTGTAGTGAGCAGAGGGAAACATGCTCGACAAGGTTGCTGTTGCAAACTTGGCAACATCCTGGTGATCAGCACAAAGAGGTTAAGGGCAAAACTGGTTGTCTAGGAGGTTTAGGATAGCAAGGACTACGGTCCTGGGAAGTTGGAAGGGATTTGGGCAAGGATTTAGCATAGCTGCAGTTCAAATGCCAAATCTGACCCATAAAGCAAATGATGAAGAAGCACTCACTAGGAGTGATGGATTGGGCTAAAACTTGACAAAGGTTCCTTATTTGGTCATATGTAGACGCTGTAGAAATATCATACCAAATGGACTTGCCAAATTGGTACTTGTTTCACAAGCATCAGATCTGACCAGAAACTTTGGAAAAATCCAGGAAAATATTGGCCACATGAAATGAGCCAAAATTGGTTGGAGATAGGTTATATGGAGAGGAGAAGGCTTAGGAATATTTTCAGCCATAATGGAGCAAGATAAAATAGACTTGCTTCACAAACTGAAAATTTGGACAGAAACCTGTGCTCACATAGCTCAATTAAATGAGCTACATTTAGGTGGAGGCTAATGATTTGGAATAATTGAGAAGATGGAAAAGTTTCATCCCATTTGGAAACTCTATGAAGGTACTTCCTTCACAAAGTTACAATCTGGTCAGAAACTTTGGAAAATTGCACAGGGAGCTAGGATGAATGGATTGAGGTCATCTTTGGTATTCATGGGTGATTTATGAAGGTTAATCACCCTACCAAATTGCAGCTCAAATGGAATTAGGAATAAAGCACTTCCTTTGCAAAATTTCAAAGAAGGTAGAAACTTGCATTGGATCATGTGCCAAATTTTTGAACTAAGGATCATGAGATAAGGATGGAACTGGTGATTATATAGCAAGGACAAGCTCCACAATTTATGTGGGAATTTTGTCTGCTATAAAAATAGTAGTTCCTTTAGGAAGTGGCAGAAATGCAATATTGGTATTAAATAGGAAAAGGCAATTTTCCATATTTAATTATGGCCAATATCTTTGCCAGAGCTTGGATTAGACATAAATATCAACTCCACCAATTCTCATGAATTTTGGAGATGGGTAGATATGCCTTTGGATTTTATCCCTCAAAAAGGCAAGAAAAGGAATAAATCCTAATTCAAAAATATTGCATGGGACTTGGCAATATTTTTGCATATCCAAGGTTTACAAGGATAGGAGGGTCTCAGGGAATAGATGGGATGATCAGCAGCTCAAGGAAAATGATAGCTCCTTTGTAATCACAAAGGCCATCTTTAAATTCCACGAATTTGGAGTTAGGGTTTGAGAGGGTTTGAGCTGAGGCAAATGAGGTCTTGCCCAATGAAAAAGACATGAGCAAGGTTTTGAAAGGTTGGAAATGACAAAATTTCTTAGAGTCATCCAGCAAACTCAGGAGAAAATTTTGAGAATGAGTGCCAGGAAGGAATAACAACACAAAAATTGATAACCCAATTTTGGGGCTGTTACATAATCACCCCGCTAAACACCCGTAGTGCCACTGCCATGTGGGCCCTGTGCCTGTTTAGCTTAATTTAATTTTCTCTTTAGATTAGTTCATAATCCAGTGGGACCCACACGTCAGCATTGACTTTGCTGACGTGACCGTTGACCGGTCCCACCTGTCTGTGACTCGAGCCAGCACTGTGAGACTGACCAGTGGGACCCACTGGTCAGGTTTGACCTGGACCGCCCGAGTTGACCTGCTGACGCAGTTAATCATTTTCTGGATTTATTCTTATTCAGGAAATTCCAGGAAATAGTGATAACTTCTAAAAATCATAGAAATTAATCTGTAACTCCAAATGCAAGGTGTTATATATGAAAAATGATCAGAAAAATCCAATCTATCCAACTCTACTGGTTTCATGCATGTTTAGACAAGTTAACTTGATATTTAGTGCAAAACATGATAAAGCACTATTTAAGATCACAAGTGAGTTTGAACTTTGAATCTTTGGTTCAAAATGGCTCAAACCCATCTGGTTGTAGTTGCATTAGCCCAACACACTCATATTGCCATGTCATGATCATGCATCATATTGTGCATTGCATTGATCGTGTTTCTTCTCTGTTGCCGGTGTTGTCCCCTCTCAGTAGATGACGTTCCACGATGAGTTCGATGACACCGATGAAGAACTATACCATCTTCAGAAGTACCAGGCAAGCAAAACCCCCTTGTTCATTCCGATACAATCCCATTCTCTCGCTTCTGCTCTCTTTTACTACATTAGGACAACAACGATTCAACTACTACATGATGCGGTACTTGAACCCCTTTTCCTCTGCATGACCTGTCATTGCCACAGTAAATAGATGAAACCCACTAGCATGAGTAGGAGTTGTTTGAGCCCTGATGCGCCTACTCATTCATGCTTGTTTGTCATGCCTGCTACTGCTTAGAGTTGAGTCAGGTCTGATTCATCGGGGATGAATTGGAGGTGTGTGAACATGTCTTATTGTTGAGAGCTAAGTGTGTGAACATGATTTGGTAAAGGTAGCGGTGAGAGGCCATGTAGGAGTTCATGGTGGGTTGTCTCATTGAAACCATCCTCAGGAATGAGTTCTGTGTTTGTGATCCATGAACAACTACTACCACACATTGGGATCCTTAATTGACTCTCTCGGCTTCTTAACCACCCTTGTCCTCTGTCCAGGAGTTGCAAGTAGTTTCTAGTGTTTGTAGTATGCTGGAGGTCGTGCGCAGCGCTGACCCGAGGGGTGGGCTGTGATGCGGTAGGCACGTGGCCAGGTATGCCGGGCGCCCGTTTGGTGTCGCGGAACCCTGTACACATCGTTCGGGGCCGTATGTGGAAACCTCGGCCGGACTCCCTGCGGATGGAACCTGAATAGGCGATAAACCTGGAGTAGAGACTTGAGTGTTTAGGTAGGCCATGGCCGACACCCTCGTTGGGCTTCCGCTTGAAGGTTGCCGAGTACATGTCGTGTAAATGGCGGTAAGTGGTGAGAGCATGTGTGAAGAAGTACACCCCTGCAGGGTTAACATCATCTATTCGAATAGCCGCGTCCGCGGTAAAGGACCTCTGGGTTGCCTATACAGTCCATAGACAAGTGAAAGTGGATATTCTAAAATGCGCAAGATAAGGGTGAGTGTCATGGATGGCATTCTCGTAGGGAGGCGGGAGCGGATCCATAGTGGTGTATTGAAATGGTGAATATGTGGACTCGTGTGCGCCACCTCAAAAGAGTTACTTGTAGTAGTTCAGGTTAGCCACTAAGTCAAAGCTGGCTTGCTGCGGTTAAACCCCACCATCCCTTTGTTGATAATGATGCATATGTAGTTAGTTCTGATGTAAGTCTTGCTGGGTACATTTGTACTCACGTTTGCTTAATTTATGTTTTTGCAGAGAGACTTCAGTCTCGCTAGTAGTTCCGTGTGGTCTTCGACGTTTAGCTTGATACCTCAGCTATGATCTTGTGCCCTCGGCAGGATCTGGTAGATAGTCAGGCTTCTCAGCCTTTTTCATTTGTAGATGTTTGTACTCAAACATGTTAAGCTTCCGCATGTGCTTTGACTTGTATGCTCTGAATGTTGGGTCATGAGACCCATGTTTGTAATATCTCGCTCCTTGGAGCCTATTGAATAAATACTTGAGTTGTAGAGTCATGTTGTGATGCCATGTTTTGCACATATCGAGGATATTGTGTGTATGATTGAAATGCTTGGTATGTGTGGGATCCGACAACCTAGTTGTCTATCCTTGGTAGCCTCTCTTATGGGGAAATGTAGTCTAGTGCTTCCACTGAGCCATGGTAGTCTGCTACAGCCCGGTTTACCGGAGTCTTGCTAGCCCAGTTGCTACTGCTCCGGAACACTTAGACTGCCTGACATGTGATCCACTTCGTTCCTGTGTCTGTCCTTTCGGGGAAATGTCACGCGGTGACTTCCGGAGTCCTGCTAGCCTGCTACAGCCCGGGTTCCCGGAGTCCTGTTAGCCTAGTTTCTACAGCCCGGATTCACACGCTGATGACCGAAACGTTCGATGTTGGTTCATGTATGCCTGTCCCCGTAAGTTATTGCTAGTTTGGGTTCACGACTGGTCATGTCAGCCCTGGTTCTCTGTCATATGGATGCTAGCGACACTATCATATATGTGAGCCAAAAGGCGCAAATGGTCCCGGACCAGGTAAGGCGACACCCGTGGGAATACTGTGGATGAGGCCGCAAAGTGATATGATGTGTTACATGCTATATGGATGTGGCTTAGGATCGGCGTCCTAACAAAAACATTTTGGGAGGTGTATCCTTCCAACCCGAAGAATGAGTTCCCAACACTTACCATGCTAGATATATCATAGGTGGTGTGGGCATCCTGGGAATGGGCGTGCCCAGACTTGCCTGCCTGTGGCCCATGGCGTGGCTCCATCAATGGCCGGGTACAGCCCAGCTTCAGCAGCAATGAATCAAGACCGTCGTGAGGGGCCAAGCCTCGTGAGTCGGACGACACCAAGACCTCCCTGGGGGCGGCCTCACTAGGCTGGCTCTTGAGGAGCGGAGATATCTATGCAGGGCGCACCTCGCGAGGTTCACATGACGTGAGCCATGACGACCAAGGCCAGGCGGGCGCCAGCGGGCGCAGTGTACTAGTTTCCTCTTTGGTGAAAGGAGGCAAGCGCATGCGCGGAGTCCCGAGGAATCAAGCAAAGGTTTCCATTTCGGTGCAACAAGACCATGACCGCTAGGATGGAGGTCACTACAGAGCCCACTGCAGCATCACCACCAGAGCCTTTTGCACGCAAAGACTACTTTTGTCAGGATAGCTTGTACTAGTTGTCTCCCTTCAAACTTGGCCATTGTGGGATCCCTTCTAGCCTACATTTGGGAAGAGGACCAAGGCCACTATAAATAGGACTTAGCCACCACCATGGCGGGGCATCGGAGCCATTCCACCCACACCAGCTCATCGAGCCCAAGAACACCTCACCTCCTGAGGCTGTTCCACCACTGTATTAGTTCATCCTCAGCCCCTCGAGGCATTCCACGACAAAGCTGGAGTAGGGTATTACACCGCAAGGTGGCCCGAACCAGGATAAATCTTTGTGTCTATCATTCTTTGGGTTCGTGGAGCTAGGCCATGGAATCATTGAGCGGGCAGGCTGGGTAGAGAGTGTTCTTTCGTGCGCACCCCAAAGTTCGAACCTTTCAAGGGTTTGCGGAACCCATAATGCGACATTTGGCGCGCCAGGTATGGGTGCACCAAAACCTCTCTTCCGTCGATCGACGCACCACCGCTCCGCTGCTTCCATGGCTGACGCTCGTCGAGCCTGTGCTGAGCGCCGAGCCGCTCTCGCCGCCCGCGTCGCCCAAACGGTGGGCCTCCTCGTCGTTCTCCATCACCCGCCGCCAACACCGCCACCGGTCCAACGGGGAACGAGCAGCAAGCTTCGTCGCTGCACCCCTCCATGCGGAGGGACAGACGCAGCGCCACCCCGTCGCTGACTCCGGCCGGCTCGTCCTTTCACGCTCATCGCGGGCCCGCAGACGCGCAGGCTGTGCTGCTCATGGCGCGCGAGCTCCTGCGCTACCGCCCCGTCGACGATCTCTACGAGGACTGGCTGGACCGCATCGCCGAGCTCGTGAGTGCCGCTGGGGGCTCTCTAGCACCGTCCCTCTCGCTACCTCGCCCGCCTCCCGCCACGGGCGACGCAATCCATGGAGCGCCTCCACCACCTCCCCGTCAAGATGCCGTCCTCGGACCGAGACGTGCGGCCACGCGGCGTGAAGAAGAAAGTTGCCAGGAGGTCCAGCGGCCGCAAGAGGACACTCCTGCACTCCTGGCACCACCACGTCAAGACCGCGCGCCACCTGCTGAGGGAGTCTTGGATTAGGGGGTCCTCGGACAGCCGAACTACATACTTTGGCCGGACTGTTGGGCTATGAAGATACAAGATTGAAGACTTCGTCCCGTGTCCGGATGGGACTCTCCTTGGCGTGGAAGGAAAGCTTGGCAATACGGATATGTAGATCTCCTCCCTTGTAACCGACTCTGTGTAACCCTAGCCCCTTCCCGTGTCTATATAAACCGGAGGGTTTAGTCCGTAGGATGACAACAAGCATACCATAGGCTAGCTTCTAGGGTTTAGCCTCTACGATCTCGTGGTAGATCAACTCTTGTAATACTCATATCATCAAGATCAATCAAGCAGGAAGTAGGGTATTACCTCCATCGAGAGGGCCCGAACCTGGGTAAACATGGTGTCCCCCGCCTCCTGTTACCATCTGCCTTAGACGCACAGTTCGAGACCCCCTACCCGAGATCCGCCGGTTTTGACACCGACATTGGTGCTTTCATTGAGAGTTCCACTGTGCCGTCACCGTAAGGCTAGATGGCTCCTTCGATCATCTGCAACGATGTGATCCAGGGTGAGGTTTTCCTCCCCAGACGGATCTTCGTATTCGGTGGCTTCGTACTACGGGCCAACTCGCTTGGCCATCTGGAGCAGATAGAGAGCTACGCCCCTGCCCATCAGGTCAGGTTTGGAAACTTGAACTATACTGCCGACATCCGCGGAGACTTGATCTTCGACGGATTCGAGCCCATGTCAGGTGCGGTGCACGATCACGACGAGCATGACTTAGCTCTGCCATCGGACAGTGTTCGGGAGATCACACCTGCGACTACTCCGGCCCTCAATCCGGAACAAATTGCGCCATCTGAGGACGGCTGGATGGGCCCCGCCACGGAGGCCGCACACTCAGTGGCGATAGAGCCAAATACTGGCTTCACCTCCTACGAGACCCGTGTTGCCGAACCGTTGGATTCGTCCCCGGCCATGGGCTCTGAGCTGCCTGCGTCTATGCCTGTCGAATCCGATTGGGCACCGATCATGGAGTTTACCTCCGCAGATATCTTTCAGCACTCGCCCTTTGGCGACGTGCTAAACTCGTTGAGGTCTCTCTCCCTGTCAGGAGACCCTTGGGCGAACTATGTACGGCTAGAATGGGATGCGGACGACGAAGAAATTCGCTCCCCACCCACCACCCACTTAGTAGCAACTGTCGACGATTTAACCGACATGCTCAACTTCGGCTCCGAAGACATCGACGGTATGGACAACGATGCAGGAGACGAACAAGAACCACCGCCCATAGGGCGCTGGACTGCCACCTCATCATATGACATATACATGGTGGACACCCCCAAAGAAGGCGATGGCGATAAGACAGCGGAGGATAATCCTTCCAAGAAGCAATCCAAGCACCGACGTCAGCGGCGCCGCTCTAAGTCCCGCAATAGCAAAAGCAGCGATACCGGCACAAGAGACAATAACGCTCCGGATAGTGCCGAAGACGACGACAATCCCCTCCAGCTAGACCTAGAGCGGGAGGATGGACAAGCTAGCCCTCCGGAACAGGCAGAAGACGGAGAATCGGAGGATGACAATTACATGCCTCTCTCCGAAGACGAGGTGAGCCTCGGCGACGAAGAATTTATCGTGCCTGAGGATCCCGTCGAGCAGGAGCGCTTCAAGCGCCGGCTTATAGCCACAACAAATAGACTGAAGAAAAAGCAACAACAGCTTCGAGCTGATCAAGATCTGCTAGCGGATAGATGGACTGAAGTCCTTGCGGCCGAGGAATACAAACTCGAACGCCCAACCAAGAGTTACCCAAAGCGCGGGTTGCTACCCCAACTCGAGGAGGAAGCAATAAAACCTACATCACCAGTGTATAATGCGGCTGATCGGCCAACTCGTGGCCGAGACAGAGGGGCATATCAGCCCAAAGTCCAGCCCGCACCCCGTCGCCAGACAAACAATAACACCAAGGCTCGGGGCAACACGCGGGACCTGCGAGACGTATAGGAAAACAAAGCAGGACATACAAGATCGATCTACGGATCATGGGGTCGTGCCCCAACGCGTGTCGATGATCGTCACACCGGATACACTAAAAGAAAATCCGGCCAGGCCAAATACAGCAGACAAAGACTCGTATGAACTGCGTCGTGACATAGCCCAGCACAGAGGCACCGCACACCCCCTATGCTTCACCGATGAAGTAATGGATCATGAATTCCCAGAAGGGTTTAAACCCGTGAACATTGAATCATATGATGGTACTACAGACCCCGCGGTATGGATAGAAGACTTCTTCCTCCACATTCACATGGCCCGCGGGGATGATCTACACGCCATCAAGTACCTCCCGCTAAAACTCAAAGGGCCGGCTCGGCACTGGCTGAATAGCTTGCGGACAAACTCCATTGGAAGTTGGGAGAGCCTAGCAGATGCATTCCTGGACAATTTCCAGGGCACTTATGTGCGACCGCCGGATGCTGACGATTGAAGTCATATAACTCAGCAGCCAGGGGAATCGGCCAGAAAATTCGGGACCCGGTTCCTAACTAAGAAGAACCAAATTGTCGACTGTCCGGATGCAGAGGACTTAGCGGCATTTAAGCATAACATCCGTGATGAGTGGCTCGCCCGGCACCTCGGTTAAGAGAAGCCAAAATCAATGGCAGCCCTCATGACACTTATGACCCGCTTTTGTGCGGGCAAAGATAGCTGGTTGGCTCGTAGTAACAACACAGCAAGCAAACCTGGCACATCAGAGGCCAGGGATAGCGATGGCAAACCACGACGCAACAAACAGAAGCGTCGCAAATATGGTGAATACGCCAAAGATACGACAGTTAATGCCGGGTTTAGTGGCTCAAAGTCCGGTCAGCGTAAAGGCCCCCTCAAAAATAACAATTCGGGTCCATCCAGTCTGGACTGCATACTCGATCGTCAATGCCAAATTCATGGCACCCCAGGGATGCCAGCCACCCATACCAACAGAGAATGCTGGGTCTTAAAAGAAGCCGGCAGGGCAGGCGCCAAAAACAGTGAAGGAGGGTCTCAAAGCGATGATGGCGACAAAGAGCCCAGATCACCGAACACAGGAGGGCAAAAGAAATTTCCCCCGCAAATCCAAACGGTGAACGTGGTAAACACCACCCAAATTCCCAACCCGGACCGGATACGCACCCCTAGGGATGCCAACTTAACGGAACTAGTCGTCCCACAATATAAACTAAGGCCGGTCACCTTCAACTGCATGGATCGTCCGGTTAATGCCAATTAGGGCAACCCGGCCGCACTAGTCCTCGACCCAATAATTGACGGGTTCCACCTCACACAAGTCCTTATGGACGGAGGCAGCAGTTTAAACCTGCTTTAACAGGACACAATGCGCAAGATGGGCATCGATCATTCGGTAATCAAACCCACTAAAGCCACTTTCAGAGGCATTATACCAGGTATGGAAGCCAGCTGTACAGGCTCCATCGCTCTTGAGGTAGTCTTCGGATCACCTGACAATTACCGTACCGAAGAGTTAATCTTCGAAATCGTCCCATCCGCAGTGATTATCAGGCACTGCTCAGACGACCCGCGTTCGCTCGATTCAACGCGGTGCCACATTATGCCTACCGTAAGCTCAAAATGCCCGGCCCACGCGGCGTCATCACGGTTAATGACAAGGACGAACTTTACTTCGGCATCAACGAGTACACCACTGCCTTAACAGCAGAAGCAACGAGCAGCAATTGCAGCCGAACGCCGAGTCGACGGCCAGGCTCCCAGACATCGTCAAAGGACTCCGAACTACTTCGCGGAAGGATAGCCCGGCTCGTCCGGAGCTCAGTTAAACACTCCGGCGAAGTCCAGGACAGGCCACACTCAGCGGCTCAACCGCTCTCCGGCACGCAAACATTTCTTACATTTCCTTCGCAGGTTCACCTTTGCGCTGACCAGGACGGGCGATATGGAAGCAGCCCGAACGCGCAAGGGAATCCTTCGATATTCCCCGCGATGACCATCCGACTATACTCCGGATCCGCACACAGCTTTTTCTTCCCTGGTCTCAGCAGGTTCCAAAGTCGTATTTCTTTTCCATTATTACCTTTCTTATACGCATCGACGTACTATTCAAATAAAATATGTGGATTTGTATGACGCTTTTCTGCTGTCATTTCTTATTAAAAATCTTATGTCAAGTGGCATCCGTACACCGCGATATGCCTTTAAACGTGCCAGGGGCTTCGTTTTACCCACAGTACGGCAATAAAGTCCGAACACCTTCGTGGAAGTTCGGCACCCCGA
Source organism: Triticum aestivum (assembly GCF_018294505.1). Lineage (NCBI taxonomy): Eukaryota > Viridiplantae > Streptophyta > Magnoliopsida > Poales > Poaceae > Triticum > Triticum aestivum. Next base: position 144,303,407 of record NC_057805.1, read on the forward strand.
ACTTATAGCACTACATGCATCAGCTCCGAATCATGTCTTGGGTCAATAGTTGGGTTTGCCCGGCTCCCATGTTTTGGTACCTTACGTTCCGCTATATCGGCTAAGGTAGAACTGGGAGAACTACTGCGATTGTGTCCCGGTTCTTCCGGACGAGCACCTCAATAGAGAAAGCCGAAAACTAACTGACATGATACGGCGAGAGCTGGTCAGCTGTTCGAGAGGTCGTAAAATCTTTAAGGATTTCTCCCGCATAATGCCATAACCAATGCAGCATGCGATGGATCGGTTTTTCGTCTGATCAGGTTCTTATAGAGCCCCTAGTACGGTCTTCCGAACACCAGGGGCTGCGCCTACCTTACTAAAGCTCCTATGGCTATGTGAGAGTGATAAAGCCCCATACTCCGATTTCCTGGTTCGTTGTGCTGAGCACCTCCTTCGAAGGACCCAAAACTGGGATAAAGAGTGCTCAGGTTTATCCCGAACACCCCCGTACTTCTTACGTGGGGGCAGAAGCCGACGACTGGCCAACTCTCACGTTTAACACCTAAAACGGCCGCACAGGAGGGTAAACATTTATATAACAGGCAATAAATAAATTACCTTGTTCAAACATTACACAGGACAACATGATTGGCATTCATGGAAATATAATGTCCTTGGTGCATAGCTCCACTGCAAGGTAGGATCCTTCAGGACACTTTCATAATATAATTCGGGCTTGTGGTGCTCCTTCCCCTCTGGCGGCCCTTCGGTCATCAGCTTCTCAGCATCCATCTTCCCCCAGTGCACCTTTGCGCGGGCGAAGGCCATTCGCGCACCCTCTATGCAGACCGACCGCATGATGACATCGAGTCGAGGGCAAGCGCTTACAAGCCGCTTCACGAGCCCGAAGTAGCTGCTTGGAATCGGCTCGCCAGGCCATAGCCGGATAATCCAATCCTTCATGGCTAGTTCCGCCGCCTTATGCAGTTCGATCAGTTATTTCCGTTGATCGGCAAAAGGCACGTGATAATTCGGTGCCAAATACTGCGACCAGAAGAGCTTGTCCGCAGTGTTCCTTTCTTCGGCCCGGTAGAATTGGGCGGCACCCGATATGCTGCGGGGCAGCTACGCAAATACCCCTAGAGAAATCCGAATTCAAAATTAGAAACATAATCTTCTCCTCAAATACTTGCTTTACAAGGAAAAAGCCTTACCCGCCGCGATCTTCCTCGCCTCTTGGATCCCCTGTAGGGCGCTTTGGGTTTCCCCCCGGGCATCGCTCGTGGTCTGATGCGCCTTGGTGAGTTCGGATTCTTTCTCCGTTAAACTCTGCTCCAAGGTCTCGCATTTCTTCACGGCCTCTTGCAGCTCCTGCTCAGCTTCAATAACCCTGGCCTCGTACTTCTCACGAAGAGCCTACTCTCTGGTTGCCTTTTTCTCGGCCTCGGCCACAGCCTTCTTAAGGGCCTCGACTTCGGTCACCATCCCTAGTGCAAATCATGAAGCCTATTTCATTATCCTGAAAATTCATTCACAACAAACGCGAACAAGACTTGTGCATACCTTGTTTATCTCCCAACTGCATTTTCAACTGGCCAAGTTCTTCTTTGGCCCGCTCCAGACTTTGATTCAGTCCAGAGATCTCCGCAATATGAGAGGCAGTAACCGCTATAGACGCCTGCTTATAACAGAAGAGAAATAGATGGCATTCAACGAGTCTTCCTGCGAACATAAAATTTGATCCTCTATCCGGCTTTTTCATTCACCGAACAGTGTATTAGGGGCTACTATCCATACCATGACACTCTTCGAAAAACATACCTCAAAACATTTTATAAGGCTGATACAGGCTCCATTCACTCCACTCTCAGCAGACTGAATCTTCTCAATCACCGCACCCATAAGGACACGGTGTTCATCAACGATGGAGGTGCTCTTCAGCGCCACCAACAAAGCATCCGACACCTTTGGTTGGACAGAGGTTGCCGGTATGCCCCCTCCAGCTGAGAGGGGCTGCCTGCCTGATTCTGGAGCCGTATTGGTCTCCGGAACTGCATCCGGCTGGGAGCCGAATTTAGGATGGCCCCCGTCGTCAGCTCCCATGGGAATTTCCTCCCCCATGTGTTTGGCCCCTGATGTTTGACCTCCAGGCGCCGTCTTCATGGTCTTTTCCTCTCCCCCTTGGCCGGGGTCCCTCTGGGATGAAGCCTCGGTGGTATTCACCTGTTTGAAGGAAGGGGCCTTCGGGGCGTCCCGCTTTCCATAGCATCCGAGCTCAGCGAATCCTCTGATGAGGATTGTTCGGTACGGGAGCTCGTCGGACTACAAAAAATATGGCTCAGGTTAAAATATTATGCCATGATGAGTCTGGATGCATAAACATATTCGGACTGTATATACTCACGAGTTCACCAGGGGCTGGGCCCTGAGATCCCACGCCGGGCCGCTGTCGGCGGCGGCAGTGGACTCCTCCGGAAGAGGAGCTTTTCCCCTTTTAGGCGACTCGGCCACCAAGTGTGCGGAGGCTGTCCTCTTCTTCCTTTCCCCCACAGGGGATTCATCTTCTCCCTCATCCTCTTTGGAGGCGGAACGGGCATCAGCGCCTTCGGATATTGTGTCCGAAATGCCGCGGCGATGAAGGCTGCCCCGGGTCTTTTTGGCCTCCTTCTGGGCCGTCTTCTTCGGCACCTTGTAAGGGGCCGGGACCAGCATCTTCGTCAGAAGTGGGATGGTCGGTTCTTCGGGCAGCGGGGCCGGACAATGGATCCACTCCGCCTTCTTCATCCATCCCTAGGAGATTTGTGGAAAACACATTAAGTGCTTCCCTTGGGTTATGCAGACAAAAAGTACGATTACTTACCAAACTTGCAGGACGGGACAATTGGTACCCGCGGTCTTCGGCGGAGTTCGGCCATGATTTGCTGGACTTGAAAAGCACCTTCCAGATGTCCTTCTGCGAGGAGCCGAAAAGCTCTCGCAAGGTTTGGTGCCTGGCCGGATCGAATTCCCATAGATTGCAAGTCCGGTGTTGACAAGGCAGGATCCGGTGAACTAACATCACCTGGACCATGTTGACAAGTTCAATGTTCTTGTCTCTCATAGCTTTAACGCGTGCCTGGAGCACCGACAATTTGTCAGACGAGGACCATTTCAGGCCCTTCTTGACCCAAGATGTAAGCCGCAGGGCGGCACCAGATCAAAATTCGGGAGTAACGGCCCATTCCGTGCCGCGCGGCTCGGTGATGTAAAACCACTGCTGTTGCCACTCCTTGACGGAATCGTTAAAGGTGCCTATTGGCCATGTAACGTTGGGCATGTTGCTCACCATAGCGCACCCGCACTCGGCATGCTCGCCACCCACTAGCTTGGGCTTCACATTAAAAATCTTGAGCCATAAGCCGAAATGTGGCGAGATGCGGAGAAAAGCCTCACACACGACAATAAACGTCGAGATGTCGAGGAAGGAATTAGGGGACAGATCGTGAAGATCGATCCCATAATAATACATGATGCCGCGAACGAACGGGTGGAGAGGAAACCCTAACCCGCGGACAAAGTGAGGGAGGAATACAACCCTCTCGTGGGGTTCCGGAGTAGGGACGATCTGTCCCGCCGTCGGGAGACGATGGCTGATTTTCTTGGCCAGATACCCGGCCTCCCGAAGCTTTTTGATATCCTTCTCCCGGACAGTAGAGGCCATCCATTTGCCTCCTGCTCCGGATCCGGACATTTTCGGAAGGCCTTTGTGGGCAGAGAAGATGAACGCTTTGGCGCTGGAGCTTGGGCGAAGGGGAATGGATCGGGAAGTAGAAAGCGTGGGTGCGAAAGGGAGTCCTTATCCCATTATAAAAGCAGCAGGGATTCTGCGCCTCCCCGCTTGCCTGGTAAAACCGCTTATTCCCCAAGCGCCGTAATTGAAGGCGCGGTTGGGTTACTCACACCTGTATTGATGAGAATCCCGTGATAAGGGGGACATGATCTCTGCTTCGACAAGACATGCCAAGAAAACCGCCTCGCAATACGTGCAGTGGCTGGTTGAGGAAAACGGTTCGAATAATGACCAGGCCGTGGTGTGATGTCATGTGTCAGTAGATTAGATTTGTGGAAATATTATTATTCTCTCTACGGTGGTATGTGGAATTTGTTTTGCAGAGCCGGACACGATCCTCGTGTTCAAAATCTTCTATGGAGTATTCGGAGGAAGAACCAGCCTTGCAATACGAAGACAATCTGCGCGCCGGACTCATCGTCATTAAAGCCTGGTTCAGGGGCTACTGAGGGAGTCCTGGATTAGGGGGTCCTCAGACAGCCGGACTATGTACTTTGGCCAGACTGTTGGGCTATGAAGATACAAGATTAAGGACTTCGTCCCGTGTCCGGATGGGAATCTCCTTGGCGTGGAAGGCAAGCTTGGCAATACGGATATGTAGATCTCCTCCCTTGTAACCGATTCTGTGTAACCCTAGCCCCCTTCGGTGTCTATATAAACCGGAGGGTTTAGTCCGTAGGATGACAACAATCATACCATAGGCTAGCTTCTAGGGTTTAGCCTCTATGATCTTGTGGTAGATCAACTCTTGTAATACTCATATCATCAAGATCAATCAAGCAGGAAGTAGGGTATTACCTCCATCGAGAGGGCCCGAACCTGGGTAAACATCCTGTCCCCCACCTCCTGTTACCATCCGCCTTAGACGCACAGTTCGGGACCCCCTACCCGAGATCCGCCGGTTTTGACATCGACACCTGCGGTGGCGCGTGGATACCAAGACCAGGCTCCACCTCCACGACGAGCTCCAGTGACCACCATGGGCTGCCGCGCCTTCACCCTTGAGCTGTGCAGCATCGTCTGGCCGGGCAAATTCAAGCCCGACCTGCCCCCGCGCTACAACGGCACCCCCAAACCTTCTGAGTTCCTGCAGCTCTATGAGCTGAGCATTGAGGCGGCCAATGGTGACGAAAAGGTCATGACGAATTGGTTTCCCATGGCTCTCAAGGACGGCGCGCGCTCGTGGCTCCTGAGCCTGCCCGCGGGATCGATCTCCTCCTAGGGTGAGATGCACGAGCGCTTCGTCGTCAACTTCCAAGGTACTCGCGACCGCCCGCCGACCGCGGCTAACCTGCGGTGCATCAAGCAGCAGCTGGGAGAAACCCGGCAGAAGTACATCCAACGCTTCAACAGCGTTTGCCTCAAGATCCCCAAGGTGACGGACGAGGCCATCATCTCAGCATGTTGTGATGCCATGTTGTATTTGCACATATCGAGCATATTGTGTGTATGATTGAAATGCTTGGTATGTGTGGGATCCGATAACCTAGTTGTCTATCCTTGGTAGCCTCTCTTATGGGGAAATGTAGTCTAGTGCTTCCACTGAGCCATGGTAGTCTGCTACAGCCCGGTTTACCGGAGAATTGCTAGCCCAGTTGCTACTGCTCCGGAACACTTAGACTGCCTGACATGTGACCCACTTCGTTCCTGTGTCTGTCCTTTCAGGGAAATGTCACGCGGTGACTTCCGGAGTCCTGCTAGCCTGCTATAGCCCGGGTTCCCGGAGTTCTGTTAGCCTAGTTTCTACAGCCCGGATTCACACGCTGACGACCGAAACGTTCGATGTTGGTTCATGTATGCCTGTCCCCGTAAGTTAGTGCCACTTTGGGTTCACGACTAGTCATGTCAGCCCTGGTTCTCTGTCATATGGATGCTAGCGACACTATCATATATGTCAGCCAAAAGGCGCAAACGGTCCCGGACCAGGTAAGGCGACACCCGTGGGAATACTGTGCATGAGGCCGCAAAGTGATATGATGTGTTACATGCTATATCGATGTGGCTTAGGATCGGCGTCCTAACAAAAACATTTTGGGAGGTGTATCCTTCCAACCCAAAGAATGAGTTCCCAACACTTACCATGCTAGATATATCATAGGTGGTGTCGGCATCCTGGGAATGGGCGTGCCCAGACTTGCCTACCTGCGACCCATGGCGTGGCTCCATCAATGGCCCGGTACGGCCCAGCTTCAGCAGCAATGACTCAAGACCGTCGTGAGGGGCCAAGCCTCGTGAGTCGGACGACACCAAGACCTCCCTGGGGGCGGCCTCACTAGGCTGGCTCTTGAGGAGCGGAGATATCTATGCAGGGCGCACCTCGCGAGGTTCACATGACGTGAGCCATGACGACCAAGGCCAGGCGAGCGCCAGCGGGCGCAGTGTACCAGTTTCCTCTTTGGTGAAAGGAGGCAAGCGCATGCGCGGAGTCGCGAGGAATCAAGCAAAGGTTTCCATTTCGGTGCAACAAGACCAAGACCGCCAGGATGGAGGTCACTGCAGAGCCCACTTCAGCATCACCACCAGAGCCTTTTGCAGGCAAAGACTACTTTTGTCAGGATAGCTTGTACTAGCTATCTCCCTTCAAACTTGGCCATTGTGGGATCCCTTCTAGCCTACATTTGGGAAGAGGACCAAGGCCACTATAAATAGGACTTAGCCACCACCATGGCGGGGCATCGGAGCCATTCCACCCACACCAGCTCATCGAGCCCAAGAACACCTCACCTCCTGAGGCTGTTCCACCACTGTATTAGTTCATCCTCAACCCCTCGAGGCAATCCACGACAAAGCTGGAGTAGGGTATTACACCGCAAGGTGGCCCGAACCAGGATAAATCTTTGTGTCTCTCATTCTTTGGGTTCGTGGAGCTAGGCCATGGGATCATTGAGCGGGCAGGATGGGTAGAGAGTGTTCTTTCGTGCGCACCCCAAAGTTCGAACTTTTCAAGGGTTTGCGGAACCCATAATGCGACATTTGGCGCGCCAGGTAGGGGTGCACCGAAACCTCTCTTCCGTCGATCGACGCACCATCGCTCCGCTGCTTCCATGGCTGACGCTCGTCGAGCCTGTGCTGAGCGCCGAGCCGCTCTCGCCGCCCGCGTCGCCCAAACGGTGGGCCTCCTCGTCGTTCTCCGTCACCCGCCACCAACACCGCCACCGGCCCAACAGGGAACGAGCAGGAAGCTTCGTCGCTGCACCCCTCCGTGCGGAGGGACAGACGCACCACCACCCCGTCGCTGACTCCGGCCGGCTCGTCCTTTGACGCTCATCGCGGGCCCTCAGACGCGCAGGCTGCGCTGCTCATGGCGCGCGAGCTCCTGCGCTACTGCCTTGTCGACGATCTCTACGAGGACTGGCTGGACTGCATCGCCGAGCTCGTGAGTGCCGCTGGGGGCTCTCTAGCACCGTCCCTCTCGCTACCTCGCCCGCCTCCCGCCACGGGCGACGCAACCCATAGAGCGCCTCCACCACCTCCCCGTCAAGATGCCGTCCTCGGACCGAGACGTGCGGCCACGCAGAGTGACCCGCCGCGCAGGGCGCCCACACATGAAGAAGAAAGTTGCCAGGAGGTCCAGCGGCCGCAAGAGGACACTCCTGCACTCCTGGCACCACCACGTCAAGACCGCACGCCACCTGCTGAGGTAGTCTTGGATTAGGGGGTCCTCGGACAGCCGGACTATATACTTTGGCCGGACTGTTGGGCTATGAAGATACAAGATTGAAGACTTCGTCCCGTGTCCGGATGGGACTCTCCTTGGTGTGGAAGGCAAGCTTGGCAATACGGATATGTAGATATCCTCCCTTGTAACTGACTCTGTGTAACCCTAGCCCCTTCCCGTGTCTATATAAACCTGAGGGTTTAGTCCGTAGGACAACAACAAGCATACCATAGGCTAGCTTCTAGGGTTTAGCCTCTACGATCTCGTGGTAGATCAACTCTTGTAATACTCATATCATCAAGATCAATCAAGCAGGAAGTAGGGTATTATCTTCATCGAGAGGGCCCGAACCTGGGTAAACATCGTGTCCCCCGCCTCCTGTTACCATCCGCCTTAGACGCACAGTTCGGGACCCCCTACCCGAGATCCGCCGGTTTTGACACCGACATTGGTGCTTTCATTGAGAGTTCCACTGTGTCGTCACCGTAAGGCTAGATGGTTCCTTCGATCATCAGCAACGATGTGATCCAGGGTGAGGTTTTCCTCCCCGGACGGATCTTCGTATTCGGCGGCTTCGTACTACGGGCCAACTCGCTTGGCCATCTGGAGCAGATCGAGAGCTACGCCCCTGCCCATCAGGTCAGGTTTGGAAACTTGAACTATACTGCCGACATCTGCGGAGACTTGATCTTCGACGGATTCGAGCCCATGTCAGGTGCGGTGCATGATCACGACGAGCATGACTTAGCTCTGCCGTCGGACAGTGTTCGGGAGATCACACCTGCGACTACTCCGGCCCTCAATCCGGAACAAATTGCGCCATTTGAGGACGGGTGGATGGGCCCCGCCATGGAGGCCGCACACTCAGTGGCGATAGAGCCGAATACTGGCTTCACCTCCTACGAGACCCGTGTTGCCGAACCATTGGATTCGTCCCCGGCCATGGGCTCTGAGCTGCCTGCGTCCGTGCCTATCGAATCCGATTGGGCACCGATCATGGAGTTTACCTCCACAGATATCTTTCAGCACTCGCCCTTTGGCGACATGCTAAACTCGTTGAGGTCTCTCTCCCTGTCAGGAGACCCTTGGCCGAACTATGTCCGGCTAGAATGGGATGTGGACGACGAAGAAATTCGCTCCCCACCCACCACCCACTTAGTAGCCACTGTCGACGATTTAACCGACATGCTCGACTTCGGCTCCGAAGACATCGAGGGTATGGACAACGATGCAGGAGACGAACAAGAACCACCGCCCACAGGGCGCTGGACTGCCACCTCATCATATGACATATACATGGTGGACACCCCCAAAGAAGGCGATGGCGATAAGACAGCGGAGGATAATCCTTCCAAGAAGCAATCCAAGCACCGACGTCAGCGGCGCCGCTCTAAGTCCCGCAACAGCAAAAGCAGCGATACCGGCACAAGAGACAATAACGCTCCGGATAGTGCCGAAGACGACGACAATCCCCTCCAGCTAGACCTAGAGCGGGAGGATGGACAAGCGAGCCCTCCGGAACAGGCAGAAGACGGAGAATCGGAGGATGACAATTACACGCCTCTCTCCGAAGACGAGGTGAGCCTCAGCGACGAAGAATTTATCATGCGTGATGATCCCGTCGAGCAGGAGCGCTTCAAGCGCCAGCTTATAGCCACAGCAAATAGCCTGAAGATAAAGCAACAACTGCTTCGAGCTGATCAAGATCTGCTAGCGGATAGATGGACTGAAGTCCTTGCGGCCGAGGAATACGAACTCGAACGCCCAACCAAGAGTTACCCAAAGCGCGGGTTGCTACCCCAACTCGAGGAGGAAGCATTAAAACCTACATCACCAGTGTTTAATGCGGCTGATCGGCCACCTCGTGGCCGAGATAGAGGGGCATATCAGCCCAAAGTCCAGCCCGCACCCCGTCGCCAGACAAACAAAAACACCAAGGCCCGGGGCAACACGCGGGACCTGCGAGACGTATTGGAAAACAAAGCAGGACATACAAGATCGATCTACGGATCACGGGGTCGTGCCCCAACGCGTGTCGATGATCGTCACACCGGATACACTAAAAGCAAATCCGGCCAGGCCAAATACAGCAGACAAAGACTCGTATGAACTGCGTCGTGACATAGCCCGGCACAGAGGCGCCGCACACCCCCTATGCTTCACCGATGAAGTAATGGATCATGAATTCCCAGAAGGGTTTAAACCCGTGAACATTGAATCATATGATGGTACTACAGACCCCGCGGTATGGATAGAAGACTTCTTCCTCCACATTCACATGGCCCGCGGGGATGATCTACACGCCATCAAGTACCTCCCGCTAAAACTCAAAGGGCCGGCTCGGCATTGGCTGAATAGCTTGCGGACAAACTCCATCGGAAGTTGGGAGAGCCTAGCAGATGCATTCCTGGACAATTTCCAGGGCACTTATGTGCGACCGCCGGATGCTGACGATTAAAGTCATATAACTCAGCAGCCAGGGGAATCGGCCAGAAAATTCTAGACCCGGTTCCTAACTAAGAAGAACCAAATTGTCGACTGTCCGGACGCAGAGGACTTAGCGGCATTTAAGCATAACATCCGTGACGAGTGGCTCGCCCGGCACCTCGGTCAAGAGAAGCCAAAATCTATGGCAGCGACACTTATGACCCGCTTTTGTGCGGGCGAAGATAGCTGGTTGGCTCGTAGTAACAACACAGCAAGCAAACCTGGCACATCAGAGGCCAGGGATAGCAACGGCAAACCACAACGCAACAAACACAAGCGTCGCAAATATGGTGAAAACGCCGAAGATACGACAGTTAACGCCGGTTTTAGTGGCTCAAAGTCCGGTCAGCGTAAAGGGCCCCTCAAAAACAACAATTCGGGTCCATCCAGTCTGGACCGCATACTCGATCGTCAATGCCAAATTCATGGCACCCCAGGGACGCCAGCCACCCATACCAGCAGAGAATGCTGGGTCTTCAAACAAGCCGGCAGGGCAGGCGCCAAAAACAGTGGAGGAGGGTCTCAAAGCGATGATGGCAACAAAGAGCCTAGATCACCGAACACAGGAGGGCAAAAGAAATTTCCCCCGCAAATCCAAACGGTGAACGTGGTAAACACCACCCAAATTCCCAACCCGGACCGGATACGCACCCCTAGGGATGCCAACTTAACGGAACTAGTCGTCCCACAATATAAACTAAGGCCGGTCACCTTCACCCGCATGGATTGTCCGGTTAATGCCAATTAAGGCAACCCAGCTGCACTTGTCCTTGACCCAATAATTGACGGGTTCCACCTCACACAAGTCCTTATGGACGGAGGCAGCAGTTTAAACCTGCTTTAACAGGACACAATGCGCAAGATGGGCATCGATCATTCGGTAATCAAACCCACTAAAGCCACTTTCAGAGGCATTATACCAGGTGTGGAAGCCAGCTGTACAGGCTCCATCGCCCTTGAGGTAGTCTTCGGATCACCTGACAATTACCGTACCGAAGAGTTAATCTTCGAAATCGTCCCCCTCCGCAGTGATTATCAGGCACTGCTCGGACGACCCGCGTTCGCTCGATTCAACGCGGTGCCACATTATGCCTACCGTAAGCTCAAAATGCCCGGCCCACGCGGCGTCATCACGGTTAATGACAAGGACGAACTTTACTTCGGCATCAACGAGTACACCACTGCCTTAACAGCAGAAGCAACGAGCAGCACTTTGCAGCCGAACCCCGAGTCGACGGCCAGGCTCCCGGACACCGTCAAAGGACTCCGAACTACTTTGCGGAAGGATAGCCCGGCTCATCCGGAGCTCAGTTAAACACTCCGGCGAAGGCCAGGACAGGCCACACTCAGCGGCTCAACCGCTCTCCGGCACGCAAACATTTCTTACATTTCCTTCGCAGGTTCACCTTTGCGCCGACCAGGACGGGCGATACGGAAGCAGCCCGAACGCGCAAGGGAATCCTTCGATATTCCCCGCGATGACCATCCGACTATACTCCGGATCAGCACACAGCTTTTTCTTCCCTGGTCTCAGCAGGTTCCACAGTCGTATTTCTTTTCCATTATTACCTGTCTTATACGCATCGACGTACTATTCAAATAAAATATGTGGATTTGTATGACGCTTTTCTGCTGTCATTTCTTATTAAAAATCTTTTGTCAAGTGGCATCCGTACACCGCGATATGCCTTTAAACGTGCCAGGGGCTTCGTTTTACCCACAGTACGGCAATAAAGTCCGAACACCTTCGTGGAAGTTCGGCACCCCGAACTTATAGCACTATATGCATCATCTCCGAATCATGTCTTGGGTCAATAGTTGGGTTTGCCCGGCTCCCATGTTTTGGTACCTTACGTTCCGCTATATCGGCTAAGGTAGCACTGGGAGAACTACTGCGATTGTGTCCTGGTTCTTCCGGACGACCACCTCAGTAGAGAAAGCCGAAAACTGACTGTCATGATACGGCGAGAGCTGGTCAGCTGTTCGAGAGGTCGTAAAATCTTTAAGGATTTCTCCCGCATAATGCCATAACCAATGCAGCATGCGATGGATCGGTTTTTCGTCCGATCAGGTTCTTATAGAGCCCCTAGTACGGTCTTCCGAACACCAGGGGCTGCGCCTACCTTACTAAAGCTCCTATGGCTATGTGAGAGTGATAAAGCGCCATACTCCGATTGCCTGGTTCGTTGTGCTGAGCACCTCCTTCGAAGGACCCAAAACTGGGATAAAGAGTGCTCAGGTTTATCCCGAACACCCCCGTACTTCTTACGTGGGGGCAGAAGCCAACGACTGGCCAACTCTCACGTTTAACACCTAAAACGGCCGCACAGGAGGGTAAAATTTTATATAACAGGCAATAAATAAATTACCTTGTTCAAAATTACACAAGACAACATGATTGGCATTCATGGAAATATAATGTCCTTGGTGCATAGCTCCGCTGCAAGGTAGGATCCGTTAGGACACTTTCATAATATAATTCGGGCTTGCGGTGCTCCTTCCCCTTTGGCGGCCCTTCGGTCATCAGCTTCTCAGCATCCATCTTCCCCCAGTGCACCTTTGCGCGGGCGAAGGCCATTCGCGTACCCTCTATGCAGACCGACCGCATGATGACGTCGAGTCGAGGGTAAGCGCTTACAAGCCGCTTCACGAGCCCGAAGTAGCTACTTGGAATCGGCTCGCCAGGCCATAGCCGTATAATCCAATCCTTCATGGCTAGTTCCGCCGCCTTATGCATTTCGATCAGCTGTTTCCGTTGATCGGCAAAAGGCACGTGATAATTCGGTGCCAAATACTGCGACCAGAAGAGCTTATCCGTAGTGTTCCTTTCTTCGTCCTGGTAGAATTGGGCGGCACCCGATATGCTGCGGGGGAGCTACTCAAATACCCCTGGAGAAATCCGAATTCAAAATTAGAAACATAATCTTCTCCTCAAATACTTGCTTTACAAGGAAAAATCCTTACCCGCCGCGATCTTCCTCGCCTCTTGGATCCCCTGCAGGGCGCTTTGGGTTTCCCCCCGGGCATCGCTCGTGGCCTGATGCGCCTTGGTGAGTTCGGATTCTTTCTCCGTTAAACTCTGCTCCAAGGTCTCACATTTCTTCACGGCCTCTTGCAGCTCCTGCTCAGCTTCAATAACCCTCGCCTCGTACTTCTCATGAAGAGCCTGCTCTGTGGTTGCCTTTTTCTCGGCCTCGGCCACAGCCTTCTTAAGGGCCTCGACTTCGGTCACCATCCCTAGTGCAAATCATGAAGCCTATTTAATTATACTGAAAATTCATTCGCAACAAACACGAACAAGACTTTTGCATACCTTGTTTATCTCCCAACTGCATTTTCAACTGGCCAAGTTCTTCTTTGGCCCGCTCCAGACTTTGATTCAGTCCAGAGATCTCCGCAATATGAGAGGCAGTAACCGCTATAGACGCCTGCTTATAACAGAAGAGAAATAGATGGCATTCAATGAGTCTTCCTGCGAACATAAAATTTGATCCTCTATCCGGCTTTTTCTTTCACCGAACAGTGTATCAGGGGCTACTATCCATACCATGACACTCTTTGAAAAACATACCTCCAAACCTTTTATAAGGCTGATACAGGCTCCATTCAGTCCACTCTCAGCAGACTGAATCTTCTCAATCACCGCACCCATAAGGACACGGTGTTCATCAACGATGGAGGTGCTCTTCAGCGCCACCAACAAAGCATCCGACACCTTTGGTTGGACAGAGGTTGCCGGTATGCCCCCTCCAGCTGAGAAGGTTTCCTGCCTGATTCTGGAGCCGTATTGGTCTCCGGAACTGCATCCGGCTGGGAGCCGAATTTAGGATGGCCCTCGTCGTCAGCTCCCATCGGAATTTCCTCCCCCATGTGTTCGGCCCCTGATGTTTGACCTCCAGGCGCCGTCTTCATGGTCTTTTCATCTCCCCCTTGGCCGGGGTCCCTCTGGGATGAAGCCTCGGTGGTATTCACCTGTTCGAAGGAAGGGGCCTTCGGGGGCGTCCCGCTTTCCATAGCATCCGAGCTCAGCGAATCCTCTGATGAGGATTGTTCGGTACGGGACCTCGCCGAACTACAAAAAATATGGCTCAGGTTAAAATATTATGCCATGATGAGTCTGGACGCATAAACATATTCGGACTGTATATACTCACGACTTCACCAGGGGCTGGGCCCTGGGATCCCACGTCGGGCCGCTGTCGGCGGCGGCAGTGGACTCTTCCGGAAGAGGAGCTTTTCCCCTTTTAGGCGACTCGGCCACCAAGTGTGCGTAGGCTGTCCTCTTCTTCCTTCCCCCCACAGGGGATTCATCTTCCTCCTCATCCTCTTCGGAGGCGGCACGGGCATCAGAGCCTTCGGATATTGTGCCCGAAATGCCGCGGCGATGAAGGCCGCCCCGGGTCTTTTTGGCCTCCTTCTCGGCCGTCTTCTTCGGCACCTTGTAAGGGGCCGGGACCAGCATCGTTAGAAGTGGGACGGTCGGTTCTGCGGGCAGCGGGGCCGGACAATGGATCCACTCCGCCTTCTTCATCCAGCCCTAGGAGATTTGTGGAAAACACATTAAGTGCTTCCCTTGGGTTATGCGGACAAAAAGTACGATTACTTACCAAACTTGCAGGACGGGACAGTTGGTACCCGTGGTCTTCGGCGGAGTCCGGCCATGATTTGCTGGACTTGAAAAGCACCTTCCAGATGTCCTTCTGCGAGGAGCCGAAAAGCTCTCGCAAGGTTTGGTGCATGGCCGGATCGAATTCCCATAGATTGCAAGTGCGGTGTTGACAAGGCTGGATCTGGTGAACTAACATCACCTGGACCATGTTGACAAGTTCAATGTTCTTGTCTCTCATATCTTTAACACGCGTCTGGAGCACCGACAATTTGTCAGACGAGGACCAGTTCAGGCCCTTCTTGACCTAGGATGTATGCTGCAGGGGGACACCAGATCGAAATTCGGGAGTAATGGCCCATTCCGTGCTGCGCAGCTCGGTGATGTAAAACCACTGCTATTGCCACTCCTTGACGAAATCGTTAAAGGTGCCTGTTGGCCATGTAACGTTGGGCATGTTGCTCACCATAGCGCACCCGCACTCGGCGTGCTTGCCACCCACTACCTTGGGCTTCACATTAAAAATCTTCAGCCATAAGCCGAAATTTGGCGAGATGCGGAGAAAAGCCTCGCACACGACAATAAACGTCGAGATGTCGAGGAAGGAATTAGGGGACAGATCATGAAGATCGATCCCATAATAATACATGATGCCGTGAACGAACGGGTGGAGAGGAAACCCTAACCCGCGGACAAAGTGAGGGAGGAATACAACCCTCTCGTGGGGTTCCGGAGTAGGGACGATCTGTCCCGCCGTCGGGAGACGATGGCTGATTTTCTTGGCCAGATACCCGGCCTCCCGAAGCTTTTTGATATCCTTGTCCCGGACGGTAGAGGCCATCCATTTGCCTCCTGCTCCGGATCCGGACATTTTCGGAAGGCCTTTGTGGGCAGAGAAGATGAACGCTTTGGCGCTGGAGCTTGGGCGAAGGGGAATGGATCGGGAAGTAGAAAGCGTGGGTGCGAAAGGGAGTCCTTATCCCCTTATAAAGGCAGCAGGGATTCTGCGCCTCCCCGCTTGCCTGGTAAAACCACTTATTCCCCAAGTGCCGTAATTGATGGTGCGGTTGGGTTACTCACACCCGTATTGATGAGAATCCCGTGATAAGGGGGACATGATCTCTGCTTCGACAAGACATGCCAAGAAAACCGCCTCGCAATATGTGCAGTGGCTGGTTGAGGAAAACGATTCAAATAATGACCAGGCCGTGGTGTGATGGCATGTGTCAGCAGATTAGATTTGTGGAAATATTATTATTCTCTCTACGGTGGTATGTGGAATTTGTTTTGCAGAGCCGGACACGATCCTCGTGTTCAAAATCTTCTATGGAGTATTCGGAGGAAGAACCCGCCTTGCAATGCCGAAGACAATTTGCGCGCCGGACTCATCGTCATTAAAGCCTGGTTCAGGGGCTACTGAGGGAGTCCTGGATTAGGGGGTCCTCGGACAGCCAGACTATATACTTTGGACGGACTGTTGGGCTATGACGATACAAGATTGAAGACTTCGTTCCGTGTCCGGATGGGACTCTCCTTGGCGTGGAAGGCAAGCTTGGCAATACGGATATGTAGATCTCCTCCCTTGTAACCGATTCTGTGTAACCCTAGCCCCCTTCGGTGTCTATATAAACCGGAGGGTTTAGTCCGTAGGACGACAACAATCATACCATAGGCTAGCTTCTAGGGTTTAGCCTCTACGATCTTGTGGTAGATCAACTCTTGTAATACTCATATCATCAAGATCAATCAAGCAGGAAGTAGGGTATTACCTCCAAGGAGAGGGCCCGAACCTGGGTAAACATCTTGTCCCCCGCCTCCTGTTACCATCCGCCTTAGACGCACAGTTCGGGACCCCCTACCCGAGATCCGCCGGTTTTGACATCGACACCTGCGGTGGCGCGTGGATACCAAGACCAGGCTCGACCTCCACGATGAGCTCCAGTGACCACCATGGGCTGCCGCGCCTGCACCCTTGAGCTATGCAGCGTCGTCTGGCCGGGAAAATTCAAGCCCGACCTGCCCCCGCGCTACAACAGCACCCCCAAACCTTCTGAGTTCCTGCAGCTCTATGAGCTGAGCATTGAGGCGGCCAATGGTGACGAAAAGGTCATGACGAATTGGTTTCCCATGGCTCTCATGGACGGCGCGCGCTCGTGGCTCCTGAGCCTGCCCGCGGGATCGATCTCCTCCTAGGGTGAGATGCACGAGCGCTTCGTCGTCAACTTCCAAGGTACTCGCGATCGCCCGCCGGCTGCGGCTAACCTGCGGTGCATCAAGCAGTAGCTGGGAGAAACCCTGCAGAAGTACATCCAACGCTTCAACAGCGTTTTCCTCAAGATCCCCAAGGTGACGGACGAGGCCATCATCTCAGCATTCTCTGATGGTGTCCGCGACGTCAAGATGAAGGAGGAGCTCTCGATGCACGAGGACCTGTGCACGGCCCTAGAGATGTTCAACATGCGACCTAGTGCACAAGAGCTGAGGAAGGGCGCCTCTCCCTCCTCGAGCTTCCAGCTGCCGACCCAGAAGACAAGAAGGCCATGACCAAGGACTTGAAATGCAAGGGAGCAGTTGTGCTCGTGGCTGAGCCAGAGATGAAGCGTGGCTGCGATCACCCAGAGTCATCCAAGGCCTGTCGCCCGTTCTGCACCTTCCACAACGTACACAGCCACAACACAAACGACTGTCAGGAGCTCAGGGCCATCCGCGACGGGCGCTTCGATTGATGCCTCGAGCGCAATGACCGAGGCTACGACCATGGAGGAGGCAGAAGTGGAGGGTGCTGGGACGACCGCGACCCCCGCCAGGAGTGGCGCAACCAGCCTCGTGAGGACCGCTTGCAGGACCAACCTCGCGAGGGAGCCTGGAGGGACTAGCCTCATGAGGACCGTCCTCAGGGCAAGGCCGGGCTCCCTATGCTGCCGCGACCACCTAGGAGGAACGAAGACCACCACCAGGACGAGGGGGCTGGGGGCTTCCAGGAACCTTGCGCCATCGCCTGCATCTTGGGTGGCGCTCAGGCTCCAGCCTCCCAGCACATCTTCAAGAAGTTTGCTCGCGAGGTGAACGCGGCCCTCCCCAGGCTCGAGGCCATGCGCCCGCTCAGGTGGTCCAAGTGCACCATCACCTTCAGCTCGTCCGACCAGCTCAAGTGCGCGGCAACTGCCGGTGCCCTCCCGATGCTCTGCTCGCCCGTCATCAGCAATGTCCTTGTCACCAAGACCCTCATTGATGGTAGTGCGGGACTCACAGCTGCAGCCCACCAAGCCCTTCTCAGGAGTGACCGATGGCTCCACTACTCCGACAGGGCAGATCCGCCTCCCTGTCACCTTCGGCCAGCGCGACAACTACCGCACCATGCTCATCGACTTTGACGTCAACCACATCCGCCTGCCCTAAAATGCCATCCTTGGATATCCGGCCCTGGCCAAGTTTATGGCGGTGACCCACCACGGCTACAACGTCCTCAAGATGCCAGGGAACCGCGACACCATCACGATCGTTTGAGAGGAGAAGGACGTGGTGTGCTCCCTCGAGCACGCCTACCAAGCTACGGCGATTGAAGACCCCGACAACGAAGGCGCCATCTGCCCTGCTGAGGTAGTCCCCAAGAAGAAGAAGCTACACCGCCAAGAGCCTCACGAGAGCGGTGTCTCCAGCGGCACCACCTCAGGACCTACGCCCACGGATGGGGTGCCTCCCTCTCTCGCATAGGAAGGCGCGCCCAGCGCCCTCCTCAGGCTGGGCTCGGGGGCTCTCTTCTGTAGGGCCTCTGACTTAGCCAACGTCACGAGGGAGGCGCTTGGGCACCACACGGAGGCATGCTTCATCGCACGCTTCCCTCATGAGGGCACAAGGCACGGGGTGCCTGGTGCCCAGGAGTTCATAACCAAGACGACCGAGGAGCTTCAAGAGGCAAGATCCATGCGCGGCGACCGCCGCCCACCACCTGGCGCAGCTCCTTGTCTTGGCGAGGACGACGAGCTGCGCGTCTCCGTCAACGTCCCAGGGCTCAACAGGGCCGCAGCCCAGGAGTGCTTCTAGCCTTCGCGCGTTGGTCGGTGCGAGGGTCACCCTCACAGCTATGTTTGCATGCCATTCGGCTTGCCGAACACGGCTGTTACCTTCCAACATTGCCCGCGGAGCGTTCTGGCGGCTCAGGAGGCCAGGCATTAGGCGGTCCAGGCGGAGATGGCGAGGGTTCCTCGCGAGCCCCCGGGACCTCCAAAGCCTCCCGAGGTTCAGGACCCATGCGGCTCATGAGGAGAAACTCCTCCAGTGCACATCTTCAGCTGCTTCAACACTCCTCCAGAAGTGGTGCCAGGTGACATTTCCCGGTTCATTCAGTTGGGGACGCCTCTCGGGCTGCATTATCCCCAGGTCGCGTGGGTCTATCCCTGCGACGTGTATCACTTGCATCTTTAATTTACTCTGTTGGGGGCGCTCCTCGGGATGCATCATCCCCAGGCCGCACGGGTCCGTCCCTGCGGCATGTATTCTTCATACATTTCTCCGAGCTAGTTGCCTTCGTCCATGAGTTGCTTCGCGATTATTATACGCCTTTTCGGTACTTTGATACCATGAATGTCGTACTCCCTTGCAAGCCCACCCACGACCGCCTCATGATTAAGGACTGGCACGGCGTTTGTGCTCGGGTCCGTCCCTGCAGCGTTGCTAAACCCAAGAGGCTGAGCTCTGGCTCGCGGGCCAGCTCCCGTGTACGTCACCTCCCATGGCCCTTGGTGCCTTGTTCTCGCATGAGCTAATCGCGGGCGGACGAGCCAGGGCGTGCGACCCGGTGTCTCTCCACCATGGGAGCCGCGCGCCGGTTGTCTTTCTTCAGGATTTTTCGCATGAGAAGACTGGACACGGCGTCTGTGCTTGGGTCCGTCCCTGCAGCGTCGATAAACCCAATGACCGAGCTCTGTCTGGCGGGCCGGCCCCATTCATGTCACCTCTTGGGGTCATTGGTGTTTGGCCTTCTCATATGATCACCTCAGGAGATTCATTTAGTGCAGGTTGTCTAAGCATGTCGCAGGTCCACTACAGCTGCCAAGAATCAATTTCAGGCGCAACCCACCTTGAGGTAGGGCCTCGTGAGTCCCGCGCTGGCTCACGAGTGCCCAGACACACCTCGTCTAGCCCTGTCGTGCAAGCCACCTGTTATGGCGGGGCTGTACACGCCCCGGGGGCTCCACTCAGAGGGAGCCCCCACCCACACACCAGTGGAAGCACCATGCTCTACGCTGGTAGTCGACACGGTCGAGGAGCGGCTATGCCCGTGCAAGTACGAAAGTGCTATGCTCCGCGCTGGTGATAAACCACTGGGGGTGGCCCCATGGCTGCATCAACCTCAGGGAGCCACCAGGCTCAGTGTCCAGCCTCATCACTACACTTTCCCCTTGGGAGAGTCGCCCGAGGGGGCTGGGCATGGAGGGCTACGCTCAGGTCACGCCTAGCGTACGCCACCCTGCCAGGTCCCTCGGACATGGTCGTCGCGCGCCCCTCCAGAGCGGGACCTCGGCAAGGATAGGTATGGGGGTCTGTTTGTACGTCAAGGGGGACTCCTGAGCATCGCGACTTAGGAGCCTAACTAGTCACGTAGCCCCTCACCCCTTGGTCTCATCCTGGTGACCCGGACTACCCAACGGCGACTGAGGCATGCGCGGGGCCGGGCCCTGCTGACGCAGAACGCTAAGGCCTACTTTCGCATTCCCTTCCCGAGGGCTGTTTGTACGTCAAGGGGGACTCCTGAGCATCGCGACTCAGGAGCCTAACTGGTCACATAGCCCCTCACCCCTTGGTCTCGTCCTGGTGATCCGGACGACCCAACGGCGGCCGAGGCATGCGCGGGGCCAGGCCCTGCCGACCTAGAACACTAAAGCAATAGGAAGGAAATTGCGGAATCCTAACAAATTATTACACTACAAAAAATACACTTCCGTGATGATACATGTTTGTCACAGTAGGTCACGTTTTCTGTCATGCATGTACATCCATGACAAATTTATGACAGAATCAAGATTGTCATACCTGTGCTGTCGTAGAAGTGTTCCATGACATTACCAAAATTATCATCACGGAAGTGTCCACTTCCATGACGATAAATCGCGCGTCACAGAAGTGCTTTCGTCAAGGGTGACCGACACATGGCATCCACCGTAACGGAACGTCGTTAAGCTATCGGGTCCGGTTTTGGATCCGATAACCCGTTAACAGCCCCAACCAATGGGGATTTTCCACGTGTAAAATCATCATTGGCTGGAGGAAACACGTGTCGGCTCACCGTTGGGACAGATGTCATCCACTCATTGGACCCAAAGCGCCTATGATACGTCGACACATGGCATGGCCCAACAGAGGCCCATTCCTGTGAAAAGGCCGGCCTGTTTGACTTGGTCAGAAGGTGGCGGGCCGGCCCACGACAAGCCTGTTAACGGCCTATTCGCATATAGCCCATTTACAGCCCGCTGACCCAGGGCCCGTTTACGGCCTATCCGAATTAGGCCCAATAGCATCATCTGGGTCGTCCAATATAATTCCAGCCCGTTTTAACTTCCGGCCCATGTATGGCCCATGACGTCTTTTGGCCCATATGAGGCCCTTAGTAACCCTCGGCCCATTAACGGCCCGTGGTAAAACTGGACCGTAATGAACAGTGTATCACTTTATACCCATTAATGACCCATTATTCCGTTGGGCCGTTTCCAGCCCATGTTATCTTTCGGCCTTCTCAGGTCCCATTTATTCTTGGGCTCATTTCTAGCATTCGTTTACTTTCGTCCCGTTACTGACATTTTCTGCTTGTGGGCCAAATACAGCCCGTGGTTATAGTCGGCCCGTTTGTGGCCCATTAATATGTTGGGCCGTTATCATAGCGTCATCAAATACGGCCTATTAACGACGGCCCGTTATAGTCAGCCCATGAATGGACGATTTCAACTCTAGCCCATTTACGGCCATAATGTGGTCTGTTATTGGCCCATGTTTGGCCAACCGATCATACGGCCCGTAGAAGGCCCATTGATGATACGGCCCGTAGAAGGCCCATTGTGTCTATGCCCCGTAGAAGGCCCATTGTTTCTACGGCCCTTAGAAGGCCCATTGTTTCTACGGCCCGTAGGAGGCCCATGTTAACTACAGTAAATATGTAGCCCATTGTTAATGTGGCCTAGTTTTAAAAAATAGGTTATACCGGCCACTAGCAAACCGCGGAAAAAGAATTGCACTGACTACAAGATAACAAATAAACAAGACAACGGAAATAAAAAAGCAAGCAACTTACGCTAGGCTATCATGGCTATTACACATATTACATCCACTGGGCATCAAAGTTCGCCACAAGTGCAAATATAGGGAACAAAGTAGCATATAAACGCCGCTAAAAAACAAGTCCGGAACTAAAACCACTTCAGAAGAGCTCAAGAAACAATATCCTGGGTACCCATAATGCTGGCAAGATGCTTAGCAAGCTTATTAACTTTCTCTTGTTTGGTGCTTAAATCCTCCAGCACTTGCTGTTGCACTAGAAAGTATGCATCTGAATTCTGTAGGGACTTCCTCAGTCCTTCAGCTTCCTGTCGCATAACATCTGATCGATGTCTTTCAACTTGAAGTTGAGACTCAAGAAGCCAAACTGATTCAGGCAGCGAGTATGAAGAGCTGTTGCCAGCAGTAGTAGCCAGTAACTCGAACACTACATCAAGACAGGACTTTGGGGTTGTCTCAGTGTCTTCAATATAGTTTTTATCAGCTTTCTTGCAGAACAACAGGGATGTCTCACTATCTTGAACCTGATCTGCATTACTTCCTTTACCATTGCATAACGGGGTACTCTTCTCCAGTATTTTATCCGCGTTCTAAAGGAGAAACAAACAAACACATCACAGGTTTACAATGTAGTATATGAAACTCATTTTGGTAAACCAGTTCAGTAGTAAGGTGGACAGGATAACAGCATGAAACAAAGATATATCTATGTAGTATGGTCACTGTATGGTCTATATCATTCTAGTTTATGTTGCCAAATCAAGATAGATACAGTTTGAATCATATCTATTTAAGACAAAGCGGCATAGACAGAATATAAGTGTGGGAAACTACACAGCAATAACAACACTTGTAATGTGCATGGCATGAGAACATAACTGTTTATTCAATTGAAACTGAAATCAACATAGAGCAAGTTACAACAGCAAACACGTTAAAGAAACAGGTTTAAAACATACCTGTTGCGCCATTGGAGTTTCAATTGCATCCTTCAAATTTGAAATTAGTTGGTATGAGTAAATACAGTGATGCAAGAGCAAAGTAGTATGAACCATAGCTACGGAACCTGACCTGAGAACAATTCTTCTTCTGCTTTAAGCGTTGACTTGGGGTTCGGAGTGGTGGTCCTCGTGCTTTGGGCACTGCAGTTGCCTTACTAACTGCTCGTGTTTGGGTGCTCTGTGCTGGAGACAGTGCTGTGTCAACGGGAACTGGGTTACTATCTGCTGGGGTTGGGGTTAGAAGGGGTGTAGCTGGTTCTCTGTCCAACTGGGTAAGGGTACAATCTGCGTGAGTCTGGGTTATGTGTGGTGGGGCTGGTTCTTGGGCAAGTACTACCGTGGTTCTATCTCCATCGACAGGTAGCACGATCTTTTCTGAAGACTGTGTTTTTACTCCCACAGATACTGCCATCACCCCCTCCAATTGAAATGGCCGATAAACAAGAAAAGTAATTGAATGTACAGACATTGTAAGATAGACAGGAGCAATGGATAGTAGGGAAGAAAACAGGGCATGCAATAATTCACATTTATGTTATCTAACCAAACAGAATAGGAGGGCATAATTTCAAATATATGATGGCTAATTAAACAGGATAGCATGACACAATTTCACATGTATGATGGCTAACTAAACAGGATAGAATGACATACTTCAAAATATGATGACTATGTAAACAGGATGACATGAGATAACTATACGATGTGTCTATTAAAGTGGTTGGCATGCCATAAATCACAAACATGACGTCGATGGAAACATGATGGCATGATATAATTCATGGATAGAATGACATAATTCAAATATGTGAACAGGATGAGATGATATAACTATATTATGTCTTTAGAAAATGGGTTGGCATGCCATAATTCAGATACATGCTGTCTATGTAAACATCATGGCATGATATAATTGAAATATATGATTTATATACTAAGGAAGTGAGCAGAGGGAAATCGCATATATGATGTGTCAACTAAGGAGATGGCATTCAATATCGTGTATATGATGTAAAAACTAAGCATTGCAATACAACATATGCATGATATGAGTAATATAACCCTGCCAAGTTTGAGCATACACCTCAGGGGGATAATAGGACTGGTCATCTGCCTCTGAATCCTCCTATGAAGAGCTATCTGTAACCAGCAACATAGCTGCTCCACCAGGTAGCATTGTCTGCTCTATAGACCTTGTTTTCACTCCAGATTTCTCCATCACCAATTTAAATGGCTGATGCACAGAAAGAGCAGTTGAATATATAAACATTGACGACAAAAGCAATGAGAAATACAAAAAAAAGGACGGCATGATATAATTCACATATATGACACTTGGCTAAACAGCATGGCATTGCATAATTCACATATATAATGCCTTGCAACAAGATAGCATTGCATAATTCACATATATAATGTCTTGCAAAAAGATGGCATTGCATAATTCACATATATGGTAATTAGACAACAAACAGGTGGCATTCACACAAATCATGTCTAAACTAAGCAAATGACATAGCAATGCAAGATACCATATGCACGATATGAGCAACATAACCCTGCCAAGTTAGAGCATGCACCTCAGGGGGGGCGGGAATAGGATGGTCATCTGTCTCTGAATCCTCCTCTGAGGAGCTATCTGTAACCAGCAAGACATGTGCTTCGTCAGATAGCACTATCTGCTCTGAAGACCTTGTTTCCACTCCAGATTTTTCCCACGACCGTGTCGAATGGCTGATGCACAAGAAGAGTAATTGAATGTACTAAAATTGTTGACAAATTTAACACGTAATAAAAAAATGATATCATGATATAATTCACATATAAGATGACTGGCTAACCAGGGTGGCATTGAAAAATTCACATATATGATGCCTGGCTAAACAAGATGGAATTGCATGATTCACATATATGATAAGGAAACTAAACAGATGGCATTGACACAAAGCATGTCTAAACTAAGAAGATGACATCTTTGATGTATACAGTAAGCAATGCAAGGCACCATATGCATGATATTACCAACATCAGCATGCCAAGTTAGAGCGAAGACCTCATGGGGTAAATAGGAGTGCTCTTCTGCTTCTGAATCCCCCTCAGAACAGTTATCTTCCTCTTGATTATGATCCGAAATGGGTGGGGGGGCTGCCTTTGCGCCCACCATGGAGCGACGTCTGCATGGAATTTTATTGCCATGCAAGGCTCGTCCCTTTTGATCTACATGTTTAGTTCCATTGTGTACAATAACTGACATGCATAGGAATAAAACATAGTGAGATTATGTAAGGAGTGCATGCACAAATCCAGAGTGAAGGTAGCAAACTGTGGATAGACCCAAAACCAATGATAGCAAGCAGATAATAGCTTTAGTTAAAAAATACAAATAATTGCTCCTTTAATGTTTGTTTGCACCCAACATGAAACTCATAGTAGACACCCGAGATTAACCAGATAGTAGACAGATAGTACTGATTGCTACCCCAATATGTACCCCACAACCATTTAAAAACTCAAGTTTCAGCATAAGTTTGGACCTGAGTCAGAGTCTAATAGGTGAACACGACGATAAAGTAGCATGTCATCATATTGAGCGATGCATAACGTAAGCAGACACAGAAGAGTGCAACCTCTCTTGCGGACCCGTGTAGTCCTCAAGGTCATCTGCTCAGTTGATGATGGTAATGCAGTTGTCGTGGCTGCCGGCAGCGGGGAAGAAGATCTGAGGCGGCGAAAGACAGTCTGGAGAGCGGATCCCTGCTGTGGTGAACCCTTCCGTCATTAGAGTAGCTGAGTTGGGGTGGAACACAGCACCGTAGGAGCAGGACAAACCACACAAGGTTTCTTTGACACATATCTGTAACAGAAGTAATTGTGTAAGGTCTTGTTTGAATTTGAGGATTCTAACAATGCAGGGATAGGAAATAGACAGGAATAGGATAAGAATGCACGTGCAAAACAGAGAATTTTAAAACACAGGATGTCTGCCAATCTGGGTGTTTGGTGCACAAGAATTAGAAGATCACAGGATGCAAAGAAGCCTGGTGAGATTAAGTCAAACCACAAGAAGTGTACAACCTCTTTGGCGAAGCCATGTCGATCTCAGCGTGATTGGGTTGGCCGGTGAGGATGCTCCGGCTGACTTGGCTGTCGGAGGAGGGGAAGAAGATCTTAGGCGTCTGGAGATAGAGCCCGAGGTACTGCTCCGCTGTGATGGAGGGTTTCATCGTTGAGCAGCTCCGGTGAGTTGTACGACGCCGAGGCTGAAGCAGGACAAGAGAGACAACGTTAACCTGAGTGGAATTCTAATAGCATCTGCAATAGATGACGTAAAATACATAACCACAAAGTGCTAGATGTATACATCAGCCGCTCATCTCAGAACTTAACTGTTGAAGCTGAGTTTAACTATCGAAACTGAACTTAACTGTCGAAATTGAATTTTGCTGTCGAAACTGAATTTTACTGTCGAAACTGAATGCACTAGAGGTGAGGCTACATGTCAGTCGACTGACTTTTTCTTCTCTGGTCAGTCGATTTTGCAGCCGTTGGATACGAAATCAAGGGCCTGCAGTTCATCTTCAACCTCCACCCCCCTGAGCCGCCAGCCACCACCGGCCAAACAACCGCGCCCCGCCACCCGCGGTTGGCGGTGCGCTGCCCCGCCGGCCCCGATAACACTCCCCAGTGTCGATCCGCTGCCGCCCCGGCCATCCCCGTAGCCCCCCCGTGCCGAGCTTTTTCTCTGGCATTCCCCACGCCACCGCCCCACCACCTTCGGAGACCACCGCGCCCACCCTGAACCCTAAGATAGATAGTGGGGTACCTCTCCAGCGAGCCCCTCTCCCCGCTGCGGCTGGTTCTTCCTTAACTCCGGCAAGCCTCCCCACCCCTTGAAAATCGATTGACCCAAAATTCGATTCAGTCGACTGAAGTGTAGCTAAATCGAAGCAGCATCGCAAGCAAGAGCAAGAGCGAGAGAAGCAGCGCGAGAAGAGCAAGAGCAAGAGCAGACCAGGCAGGGGACCGAGAGCAAGAGCGGAGCAGCAGCGCGAGCGAGAGCTAAAGCAGCAGCAGCTCCTACTGATGTGGACGCCGCCACCGAGGGAGAGACGCCATGGAGGTAGTGGCCGGCGACGCCATAGTGGATGGAGCCGCACCGTGTCGGCTCGGGACCGAGCGCCGGCAGTACCGCGAGATCGAATCGAGAAGAAAATGCGGCGATTAGTGTACAACCTCTTTGTTGGTGCCGATTAGGCCGCAGCTTCATCCGAGGAAATGGTGATGATGATGCTCTTCCGGTGGTGCAGGTGAAGACGGCGGTGTGGGAATGGAGGTGGTGCGAAAGACGAGGGGAACATCGGGGCAGCTCCTTGGAGGTGGAGGACGAGGTGGCTGAACCGGCGGGACGACCAGATCGACGACGGATCCTCATCTGGTACGGTGGATGAGGGATGTCGAGGTGTTGCTGTGGACGACGTCGTCGGGGAAGAGGCTCCGGCTAGGTGGTGGACGGAGGAGGGTGTGGGGCTTCGCGGGTTTTGCCGGCCTCAGTCTAGGAATGGGTGGGCGGATGGGATGGGAGTGGGGAACCATGGCTTAGGGACGCGCTTGTCCGAAATGTGGGTTAAGTTACGAAAGTACCCCCACCGATTTGAGGCGGTTCTCTCGGTTCAGGGGTGTCACGGGCATTTCGCGTGTCGGGATTTCACAGGAGGTGGGAGTTTTCGCACGCGTTGTAATTTTGGAATAGCAAGGCGCGGGTTGAGATGGAGGGAGTTGTTGGAGCACAACGAGACAAAGATATATCTTAAATATTTCGGGCTAACAAGGTGCGGGTTGAAATTTCCGGACAAGCCTAACATGTACTGTACCAAATCAATTCGCACTACAAATGTCATTCAAAACTTTGATTTCATGTTATGTTCAATTAAAATATTTCGCTACGTGTATAATGCATGCAACCTAGTACTCAAATGAACGTTTTAGTGCATTCCAAATGTATATACTACCGCTTCAATATGAACTAAATTTGAATTCGTTTCTATAATTGAATAAGATCTACAATAATGATTGTTGTGAAATCAAAGCATTTGAATTCGTTTCTGTGTTTTAATAAGATCTACAATCGTCCTTATTGTCAAGTTAAACCATCTTTTGTGTATTATCTTCACAGCACACCACATGATTAGTCTAGAGTTACATATGAACTATGTGTACAATATGAACTCGAACTCGATTTTTGGAATCCACTTTAGGTTGATTTCAAATCATAGTACATTTCAAGCTCTAGCTAGATCTTCACAAACTAAACCATGTCTCATATGTATAACGTGTTTATCACATTATGTATGGTGCCCCGCCCCCTACGCCTACAAGTATTTAGATGTGAGTTGCAAACACTACACATTACCACAAATTCAAATAAAATGTGAGAATGTTTGATATATAGTATTGTTTAGATTGTTCGATATTTAGTTCTAAGCTGCAAACGCCACACATTATCACAAATTTAAATAAAATGTGAGATTGTTCGATGTATAGTATGGTTTAGATTGTTCGACATTTAGCTGTGAGTTGCAAATGCCATGCATTATCACATTATGGTATAACATGTGCAAAACCACAACACGCGTATCACCGCTATATTCATGCATGCATATGTTTAAAACACTATGATCTCCTATTCAAATATATGAATCCACTTTCATATCAAATTAGTATCTTTGTTAGTCTCTTACACCCACACAATCCTCTAACCTTTGTATCTACCACTAAATTTCTCTCATGCATGCACACGCCCTCCTCCCCCTCCCCCTCCCTCAGCATTCTATCCATCGCGCACATTCATTTTTTTCTTTAGGTCGTTCTCCCACAGTCTCCACAACTCCTTTCCGACACACACCTATCGATAAACCTCTCCAGCGATGTCTGCCTACAACATACACACGCCCCTTCAATCTCCTCCTTTATGTGTCCTTGCCTCGTGTCTCTCATACAGTCCCACACACGTATAAACTCTCGCCCCTCTTTTCGTCGATCTCACAACCGCACACTCCTCCCCCTATCTAGCTAGTAGCTGGGCCTCTCGCACCACCTCCTAGCTCCATTCTCTCTGTCTATCCGTGTCGCCGGGCCTTATTTGCTTCTAACAGCAAATGGACGTACACCGACCGATCTCCCGCTATACATATAGCTAGCTAGGTCCTTATAACTCGTTTTTCCCCATGCATTGATCGATCTACCTCATTAGTTATGTCTCTCACTTCCTCCGACAAACAACAATTGATCTACCGATCTAGTTAGGTTTTCTTACCAAACACATGGTTCCCCTTCATCATCCATGGATGTGTCCCGACAAATCTATCACGCACACGCACACACAGAAACACATCCCCACTCTTATTGATAAGATTGCAGTTCCACCCTCAGTTTGTATAGTAGGCCTCTCCCACCATCTTCGAGAAGCAACTCCATCACCCATCCAGCACTCTACCCCTCTCCATCCCTCTCTCTCTCCTCTCTCTCTATCCCATCCTATTTCCCGTCCTTCAGTTATGTATGGATGTCGACCACTCTCCCTCAAGACATAGCTGGGCCTCTCCTTCTCAACACATATACGAGTCGTTCTACCTCTATAGTTAGGCCTCTGCCTACCCCTCCCCCCACCCCCTCGCACACGCACACACCGATACATCGAGCGCTCTAGTCATGTCTCCCTGCCACACACAAACTTTACTTGTGCCCTCTAACATTCCGGTAGCTAGGTCAGTCGCCCTATATCTTTGACTTGCACACACACACACACACAATTTCGATGGATCTCTTCATCGATCTCGCACCCACCCACTTGATCCTCTCTTCGACTCTATCGATATCTATGACCCCTCCCTCTCTTCTCGTGGATCGCCCGACCCTCTATATATGATATGGATAGGCCTCCATTTCACACACATTGAATGCAAAATTTTGTTTGAGATGTCATCGACACATATTCCCACAAATACATTCACAAAATCAACCTCCCCCTGAAACAAAAAACACTCACGCACGCACAAGCCATTTATCTAGGTTTGTATCTCTCACACACACCCACGTAGGTGGGGGACGTGCACGAAGAGAAGAGGTGCACGCACGGTGCACGTACTCCCGACTCTTTCCCAACCACACCCGCACGGGTACACGGTGGAGCTCATTTCTATTCGAAAAGGTAGTCCACGTGGTAATTTGACACATGTACTGGTTGTCCACTAGATGGAGGGAGGATTGTCTACCACGGGTGAACAAGCAAATTGTGACTTGACGCGTTATGTTAAAAATGAGTCAAACCATGTGGGGCCTACCTTAGAGGCAAGGCTCTATACACTGGAGTACTTTTGATGTGTCCCGTCAACTTGCAGAACGAGGAGAAGCTTGCTTAGTACGCCGTCTCCCCCGCCCACGGGCGCGGTGGCTCGCAGGATGAGGTGAAGCATGCTTACTACGCCTTACGCCCGCTCCATCGCCCATGCACGCGGTGGCTCGCATAACGAGGAGAAAAATTTACTAGTACTCCCTCCGTTTACTCCTCGTCCCTACCTTGATTAGAGAGATTATCATATTTTTTGGAATATATGTCCTTTAGTAGATTTCAATATGAACTACTAGTACATACTCCAAACACTGATGTATATAGACGTATTTTAGAGTGTAGATTCACTCATTTTGCTCCGTATGTAGTCCATATTGAAATGGACGTAATAGTACACACTATCCCTCACCCCTCGACCCTCGGCACGTGGTGGATGTGCAGCAATTCATTTGGTCTCATATAGCCAGAACGATATATACTGCAGTACCATTATCGCCCGACTTCCCTAAGAGGCGAAGAGCCAATCGCAAGGTTAATAGTTTGGAGATGCCAAGCGCAAGGTTTATAGGAGAACGAGTAGTAGGTGCCGCGTCATTTATAAATAAAGTTTTTTTTTCTTCAGTGGCACGTACGCAATATAAATAGGTTCATATGTAGAGAAAAGGAAACCGCTCCACTATATACATAGGCAGGACGAGCCTACACGGTTGCTTGCTGGGGTTGCTTTCTTAAGTTTTCGCACTCTCCCGCACAAAACCACTGTGGCCACATCTCTAACATCCCGGCGGATCACGTCCTCCGGGGGAAGGGGTGGATGCTTAGTGTAGATGCGGCCGCCGTCGCCGACGGCGAAAACCCACTGTCGGCATGTCCTGATCAGGGGTCCCCGCCATTCTCTCTCACAAAGCTGGTGAGGTTGCCTTCGTCCATTGCTCACTGCCGTGACGTGGGTAGTTGCCTCCTCCCGCCGCCCTCCTCAAGGTTGAGATATGTCCCAACATCCCTCAGGTACAACTCCCTTTATAGCCGGCTTGCACCCTGCTCCAGCTGTCCACATCACTCCATGTGGATATTTCTCTACTTCTTTGCCCCACACATACCTCTACTGGCTTCTACGTACTGTATTTGTGATGGGTTTATGTCCCATCAACTAGTCCCAGTAATCTTACTCTAATCACGCTTCTTCAATTTCTTTGCCACAGGGATACTCATCTCGATTTTGGTGAAACGGCACAAAATGATCCGATGGTCAAAGCGTTGCAAACTTCATTTCTTAGGAAGCGCCGACGTTGTCAGCAAATTAAAGCCTGGTTAGGGTTTACGGTTCAAGGGCTAGGGACTGCATGGATCGTTTTTTTCTTTAGCTGTCTCTTTTTCAATGGCTAGGGACTGCATGAGTAGTAGTAGTACTGTACGCCTTACGCCCGCTCCCTCGCCCACGCGCGCGGTGGCTCGCAGGACGAGGAGAAAATTTTACTACTCCCTCCATTTACTCCTCGTCCCTACTACGTTGGTTAGAGATATTATCATATTGTTTGGAATTTATATGTTCTTTAGTACATTTCAATATGAACTACTAGTACATACTCCAAACACTGATGTATATAGACGTATTTTAGAGTGTAGATTCACTCACTTTGCTCTGTATGTAGCATAAAGTTGAGACACTTATTTTGGAACGGAGGGAGTACATATTTTCTATGATTTGTCAATCATTGAGATGCAATAGCATGCATGTTAGTCTCCTTTGTATTTGATGAAATGTTGCAACGGGCAACCTTGGACGCAAGATACATGTAACAGAAGCTGGAAGCTTCATAGCATTGTACTATCTCGCTGATAAATTACAGTACGTACTATACAAGTACTTATTCCGTTCCTAAATATAAGTCTTTGTAGAGATCTCACCATGAACCACATACGGATGTATATAGATGCATTTTAAGTGTAGATTCATTCATTTTGTTCCGTATGTAGTCCACCTAGTGGAATCTCTACAAAGACTTATATTTAGAAACGGAGGGAGTACTATGTAAAGAGTTAGGTGTCGCACGGTGTCCAGAAAATATGGTGATAGTGTGAGGTGGGCCATGCAATCACTGAGCCTGCATGTTTTCACTACTCTTGCACTCCTCCGCCGTAAGAATGGAGAAAATTGTAATCTAGTAGTACCTCCTTTCACCGAAAGCGTGGGACATCCAGCAGTCCTACCACCTCAGTAATAATGACCAATGAGCCGTCATATCACATAGACCAAGCAGTAAGTCGGACGGACGAAGCAACCATCACTCTTGAATCCGCTTCTCCCTTCAACGCAGGCGCCAGTGAGAGGTCGCGTCCGCTCTGCCCGGGCATGAATGCGGCATCGATTCTTTGGAGCGGCGCTGACCGTTTCGGGCGGGAAGCGCGCGCGGGCGATGGAGGGGCTTTGGGGGGGCCAGGCTGGTCAGGAGCGGGCGTGGCAGCTGTCCGCCTGTCCCTACCGGACGCCTGGAAACGAGAGGATGCACTGACTCTCGCGGCTAAAATCGTACACTACACACCATCTCTCTGTAGGAGTAGGTCGATCTGTCGCTCCCTCTAACACACACATGTTGTTAAACACACACACGCACACGCACATGCACACACAGGTTCATAGAGTAGGAAAATCATGCGAGTGCGAAGGCACAGGAAGTGAGATACAAATGGAGTACGTACAAGAAGAGAAGAGGTGACAAATATTCCAACAAACCTGGACTGAGGAGTAGTACTCCCTCCGTCTAGGTGTTAAGTCATCCTACGGAAATCAGATATTGCCAAAATGTTTAGGCGCCGTCCATTAACTTCGCATCTCAATCCCCTCCTGGCCTCGTTTCTAGCGAGCGTTGTTACTTAGGGAGCGTTTGGATCCTTAGCAAGAACAACTTATAGCATAGCCAGGCAAGGTTAGGCGTTTGGAACTGTTAAAATATGTTAGCTTTTGTGGGCCAGCTAGCTTGGGTGGGCTAGAAAAACCTTGCTAGCTCAGAAGAGCCAGATCGGCTCGCTTCCGATAGCAAAATTCGCATAGTAGTAACATAGACTAGTAACATATGCATGTTGTACTAGTCCAAGTTACTCACCACTATGACCAACCTAAGCAATGTAACCAAACGCTCCTTACTCTGCCTTGTTATCTCCCCCGGAAACCCAATGCATGGAGCACAACTACGCGTTGATCAGTCAAGAAATCAAAGTCGGCTTGCATGCGAGTTAATACGTGGCCCTGCATGGTAGCTAAAACGGCATCTCTTAGTTGTTTGAATTAATTGTTGCGTTTAGAGGCAGAAATCAGGGCTTTGATTGGAGGAATGACCGGTCAAGTTTCTCCTTCTCCTCCAATCTGCTTGCACCTTGGTCCCGCTACACCTTCTAACGTGACTTATTACACCTAGACGTAGGGAGTCGTACGAGATACGGTGGCACACTGACTTAGGTCGAATACAAGTGCCCAAAATTGTGTGCATGTTATAATAAGGATTCACTTAAAATAGTACGTGAGCGAACAGAGGGATCAATTGGACAGTGTTCCCAAGCAGTAGCGAGATGTGTGAGGTAAGATACACCGCTGGCTCTTTTAATTTTTCTTATTAATTTGTTTGTTTCACCCTTTGACTGGTGGGACCCAACGTACTACGTGGAGAGAGGTAAGGTGACTAAGGCTGCATTATTTCTGCACCACTGTGGATAGTCTTACCACGAAAGCCACATGACACGATTATGATTTAAATCCCAATGACTCCCACACACACAAAAAAACACGGCATGCTTGTCACACGAATGCAGGAATGTATAAAAGGTTATTTTCCACTCGTTGAACATAACGGGAGGGTTGTGTAGCTGATTAGCCGGTTCGCTCATCAAACTTGAGGTCTCGGGTTTGATAACTACACTTGAGCATAATTCGTGCCAGGAGGATTCTTTGACTGGTCAAAATGGATGGATACGGAGCTATACGATCTCGTAGTGACCGTATAATCACCTCATCACGTATAAGCTGTAGCCTCGGCGTTTGTTTTCTAGGGTTTGCACTCTTCACACTCTCTCCAGTATATATATATATACACGCTGGAGCCTCAGCGCATGTAGTTGCTCTCTTCACACACTCTCACCCTCTCCAGATCTAAACAAGACTTCGTTGGCCTCTCTCTCTCTCCCCTCACTGCTGGTCTGCTTGTAGTTGCTCTCTTCACACTCTCTCACCCTCTCCAGATCTAAACAAGACTTTGTTGGCCTCTCTCTCTCCTCTCACTACTGGTCAAAGAGCCGGCAGGATCCGTCCGCCGGGAAGGGAAGGAGGCTTAACGCTGTCACAGTCGGCGAGGGAGGGAATCCACTACCAGCGCAGCTGTTCACTTTCACCCAGTGGCGGCGCGGGAGGGCCTCCGACCCCTTCTTCTTTGACGTCGTACATAGTGTGGGTCGAACGGCCTCCGGTCGCCCACCGAACCACACCCCAAGAACCTTAAGGTATAATTTACTTATTCCACATGCATTGCTCTAGCTGCATGTGGGCTTTTTCCGCTTCTGCACTCGAATCTAGGTGTTGGATCAAACATGAAAGTAGTGGGGAAAGTTGTATACCATGAATCTAGGACATGGTTCAAAGAGGAAAGGAATGGGGGAAAGTAGTGGGAAAAGTTGTATAGCATGAATCTAGGATGTGGTTCAAAAAGGAAAGGAAGGGGAAAAGTAGTGGGGAAAGTTGTATCGGATGAATCTAAGACGTGGTTCAAAGAGGACAGAAATGGGGGAAAGTTGTATAGCATAAATCTAGGACGTGGTTCACAGAGGAAAGGAAGTGGGGAAAGTACTAGTACAGACTGGCTATCCAGCACCTACGTTGGTCAAAAAGGGAAAACAATGACAAACGCAGTACGCACATCTGTAACGAACTGATCTTTTGTTTTGGGGGACAAGGCTGTAGAGTTTTAGCAGGACTAGATTTGCTGCGCTCACATAGGGAAAGGTGTCTAAAGATAACAAAACTGGGACCAACACAAATATGTTCCTTGGTTGTTTGTTCTTTGTTGCAACAGACTGTGCATCACCCCAGTACATCGGTAGATGCACATGGTGCTGGTGCATCCACTGTCCCGTGCAACTCTTTAGGTGTTGTTAATCTAAGGCCCTGTTTGGTTAAAAACTCCCTAGTCCCTACCTGCTTGGTTCCAGTGACTAAACATGGACTAGAGGTTATTAAATGACACGCTAAAATACCATCTTACCCCTAGTAATGAACTAATAGAGACAAGGTGCGATGCGTGGCCGGGGCAACTGTTGAAAAAGTCCCAAAAAGACTCTCCCTCGGGGTCTTCTTTCTTTAGTCCCAAATGCCCACTTTTAGTCCCTAAAAGTCCCTCCTGTTTAGTTTAGATGGGACTGACACGGAATTTTTTTAGTCCCTCCACCAAAATGTCCCTACAAACAAGCACCCTCTAATAATGCCGCTGGAAAATTGATGCAATGCCACAGTTAAAAGCAAATTACATGTTTAACGAATTTTATTGTTAATATAATCTCTCTGTTAATATTAATCAATGCCACGGTTTGAGAAATGCTCGTCTTGCTTTCTTTACCATTTAGATAAGGTAGATGCTTCTTTTTGTTGGCTTCTGTGTCATCCACCGTTATTGACCACTAGTTGTTTCCTTTGCACCTCTGTGTAAACAGGGTTGTCTACTTCACCTCGTTGCCATTGTGACCTTTTGTTGCACTGCACAAAACACTTTTGTTTTAAGAGTGTTTTGTGCAGTTCAACCAAAATGTCACACCAACAACGTTGCTTGATTTCTTGATCTTAGTTGAACTCCACAAGAGGAGATCTTACTTCCTATCCGTGTTGGCAAATTTGGTTCAGATCTTCTTCTTGTGAGTTGTTTGAATTCCGTGTCATGAGAGGTCAGTACTAGCCGTCTTTCACATGATTCTGCAGTGTGCTTTCATATGTTGTGCTACTTGTAATGTTCCTTGATTTTAGTGAACTGCACAAATGGAGACAAGACTTCCAATCTGTATGTGCACCGCAATATCCCATTGAGGTAAGATAAGGATATTTCACAACTGTTGGCCTGTATTTTGCCACTTTCATCAGAAAATTAATGTCATTGTTTAGTGCTATACTTGTGCAACCTAATTGACATGCCAAATATTACATTGAAGGCGAAGCTTCTCTGTTATTGAACCAAGTGATGAAGGGGAAGAACAAGAGGAAGAAAAACAAAAATCAACTCCTGGTGCTGTAATGAAGCACTGGAACTGTGATGACACAAGTAATGATATAGTTTTGCATCTTAATTTATTGATATGGCTGGAACGAGCAATTGTTTTGCCACTGATTTGATGCCACTCTTAATGTAATACCTAATTATCTCTTCAAATAGGGATCTTCTTTGAAGATACCATATATTTTAGTGGAACTGCACAAAAAGATGTTGGAAACATTAATCTAATCGAGGAGTATATAGTAAGCATGGCCACCACAGTAGAAAGCAACAGATGGTTCCGGAGAAGTGGATCATCTGTATGCTCTACACAATAAGCCTCCTGACAAAGGTTGGTACTCGCCCACTAATTTCATCCATATGATTGAGCTCTGTCATCTCCATTGGTGTTGTGCTACTGTTTAGATACTGTCATCAAAAAGTGGTATTGTCCTTGAGAAGTGCTTCATCTGTGCTGTTTTAAATATTTCCTTTTCTTTTTTTCGAGCAAACAGGGGTGCTAGCATTTAGTTATCCTCTTGTCTTTCCACAACAGGATCATCCTCCTCTGAAGAAGAATATGGAGTACGTGAAGTGACTAGTTCCGATTATGCCAGGATGAAGAAGCCCTGTCTATCTTCTCATCACAAGGAGCAGTTAAAGGATGGTTACATTACCCCCCACAAGACCAAACTAACTTCAGCTCAGAAGGACTGACAAAACTCCATTTTCTTGCTGTGATGCGCGAGAATGTTGTGTTGGAAATATGCCCTAGAGGCAATAATGAATGGTTATTATTATATTTCTTTGTTCATGGTAATTGTCTATTATTCATGCTATAATTGTATTGTTCGGAAATCGTAATACATGTGTGAATACATAGACCACAACGTGTCCCTAGTAAGCCTCTAGTTGACTAGCTCGTTGATCAACAGATAGTCATGGTTTCCTGACTATGGACATTGGATGTCATTGATAACGGGATCACATCATTAGGAGAATGATGTGATGGACAAGACCCAATCCTAAGCATAGCATAAAAGATCGTGTAGTTTCGTTTGCTAGAGCTTTTCCAATGTCAAGTATCTTTTCCTTAGACCATGAGATCGTGCAACTCCCGGATACCGTAGGAGTGCTTTGGGTGTGCCAAACGTCACAACGTAACTGGGTGACTATAAAGGTGCACTACGGGTATCTCCGAAAGTGTCTGTTGGGTTGGCACGGATCGAGACTGGGATTTGTCACTCCGTGTGACGGAGAGGTATCTCTGGGCCCACTCGGTAATGCATCATCATAATGAGCTCAATGTGACTAAGGCGTTAGTCACAGGATCATGCATTGCGGTACGAGTAAAGAGACTTGCCGGTAACGAGATTGAACAAGGTATTGGGATACCGACGATCGAATCTCGGGCAAGTAACATACCGATTGACAAAGGGAATTGCATACGGATTGATTGAATCCTCGACACCGTGGTTCATCCGATGAGATCATCGTGGAACATGTGGGAGCCAACATGGGTATCCAGATCCCGCTGTTGGTTATTGACCGGAGAGGCGTCTCGGTCATGTCTGCATGTCTCCCGAACCCGTAGGGTCTACACACTTAAGGTTTGGTGACGCTAGGGTTGTAGAGATATATGTATGTGGAAACCCGAAAGTTTTTCGGAGTCCGGGATGAGATCCCGAACGTCACGAGAGGTTCCGGAATGGTCCGGAGGTGAAAAATTATATATTGGAAGTCAAGTTTCGGCCACCCGGAAAGTTTCGGGGGTTACCGGTATTGTACCGGGACCACCGGAAGGGTCCCGGGGGTCCACCGGGTGGGGCCACCTATCCCGGAGGGCCCCATGGGCTGAAAGTGGAAGGGAACCAGCCCTTAGTGGGCTGGGGCGCCCCCCTTGGGCCT
Source organism: Triticum aestivum (assembly GCF_018294505.1). Classification (NCBI taxonomy): domain Eukaryota; kingdom Viridiplantae; phylum Streptophyta; class Magnoliopsida; order Poales; family Poaceae; genus Triticum; species Triticum aestivum. The sequence goes on from NC_057805.1 coordinate 144,341,719, forward strand.
CCCCCCATGCGCCTAGGGTTGGGAACCCTAGGGGGGAGCTTCCCCCTTGCCTTGGGGGGCAAGGCACCCCTTCCCCCCCTTTGGCCGCCGCCCCCCTTGGAGATCCCATCTCCCTGGGCCGGCGCCCCCCCAGGGGGCCTATATAAAGGGGGGGGGGAGGGAGGGCAGCAACCTACAGCCTTGGGCGCCTCCCTCCTCCCCTGCAACACCTCTCTCTCTCTCTCTCGCAGAAGCTTGGCAAAGCCCTGCCGAGACCCGCTACATCCACCACCACGCCGTCGTGCTGCTGGATCTCCATCAACCTCTCCTTCCCCCTTGCTGGATCAAGAAGGAGGAGACGTCGCTGCACCGTACGTGTGTTGAACGCGGAGGTGCCGTCCGTTCGGCACTCGGTCATCAGTGATTTGGATCACGGCGAGTACGACTCCATCATCCACGTTCATTGGAACGCTTCCGCTCGCGATCTACAAGGGTATGTAGATGCACTCCTTTCCCCTCGTTGCTAGTAGACTCCATAGACGCATCTTGGTGAGTGTAGAATTTTTTTAAATTATGCTACGATTCCCAACAGTGGCATCATGAGCCAGGCCTATGCGTAGTTACTATGCACGAGTAGAACACAAAGCAGTTGTGGGCGTTGAGTTTGGCAATTCTTCTTGCCGCTACTAGTCATTTCTTGTTTCGGCGGCATTGTAGGATGAAGCGGCTCGGACCGACCTTACACGTACGCTTACGTGAGACAGGTTCCACCGACTGACATGCACTAGTTGCATAAGGTGGCTAGCGGGTGTCTGTCTCTCCTACTTTAGTCGGAACGGATTCGATGAAAAGGGTCCTTATGAAGGGTAAATAGAAATTGGAAAATCACATTGTGGTCATACGTAGGTAAGAAAACGTTCTTGCTAGAAACCTACAAACCACGTAAAAACTTGCAACAACAATTAGAGGACGTCTAACTTGTTTTTGCAGCAAGTGCTATGTGATGTGATATGGCCAGAAGATGTGATGAATGATATACGTGATGTATGAGATTGATCATATTCTTGTAATAGGAATCACGACTTGCATGTCGATGAGTATGACAACCGGCAGGAGCCATAGGAGTTGTCTTTATTATTTTGCATGACCTGTGTGTCATTGAATAACGCCATGTAAATTACTTTACTTTGTTGCTAAACGCGTTAGCCATAGAAGTAGAAGTAATCGTTGGCATGACGACTTCATGAAGACACAATGATGGAGATCATGATGATGGAGATCATGGTGTCATGCCGGTGACGAAGATGATCATGGTGCCCCGAAGATGGAGATCAAAGGAGCATAATGATATTGGCCATATCATGTCACTATTTGATTGCATGTGATGTTTATCATGTTTTTGCATCTTATTTGCTTAGAACGACGGTAGTAAGTAAGATGATCCCTTATAATAATTTCAAGAAAGTGTTCACCCTAACTATGCACCGTTGCGAAGGTTCGTTGTTTCGAAGCACCACGTGATGATCGGGTGTGATAGATTCTAACGTTCGAATACAACGGGTGTTGACGAGCCTAGCATGTACAGACATGGCCTCGGAACACATGCAATACACTTAGGTTGACTTGACGAGCCTAGCATGTACAGACATGGCCTCTGAACACGGAGGACCGAAAGGTCGAGCATGTGTCGTATAGAAGATACGATCAACATGGAGATGTTCACCGATCTTGTCTAGTCCGTCTCACGTGATGATCGGACACGGCCTAGTTAAACTCGGATCATGTTTCACTTAGATGACGAGAGGGATGTCTATCTGAGTGGGAGTTCATTAAATAATTTGATTAGATGAACTTAATTATCATGAACTTAGTCTAAAATCTTTACACTATGTCTTGTAGATCTAATGGCCAACGTTGTCCTCAATTTCAATGCGTTCCTAGAGAAAACCAAGCTGAAAGATGATGGCAGCAACTATACGGACTGGGTCCGGAACCTGAGGATCATCCTCATAGTAGCCAAGAAAGATTATGTCTTAGAAGCACCGCTAGGTGAAGCACCAATCCCAGAGAACCAAGACGTTATGAACGCTTGGCAATCACGTGCTGATGATTACTCCCTCGTTCAGTGCGGCATGCTTTACAGCTTAGAACTGGGTCTCCAAAAGCGTTTTGAGAAACATGGAGCATACGAGATGTTCGAGGAGCTGAAACTGGTTTTTCAAGCTCATGCCCGGGTCGAGAGATATGATGTCTCCGACAAGTTCTTCAGCTGTAAAATGGAGGAGAACAGTTCTGTTAGTGAGCACATACTCAGAATGTCTGGGTTGCATAACCGCTTGTCTCAGCTGGGAGTCAATCTCCCGGATGACGCGGTCATTGACAGAATCCTCCAATCGCTTCCACCAAGCTACAAGAGCTTTGTGATGAACTTCAATATGCAGGGGATGGAAAAGACCATTCCTGAGGTATATTCAATGCTGAAATCAGCTGAGGTAGAGATCAGAAAAGAACATCAAGTGTTGATGGTGAATAAAACCACTAAGTTCAAGAAGGGCAAGGGTAAGAAGAACTTCAAGAAGGACGGCAAGGGAGTTGCCACGCCCGGTAAACCAGTTACCGGGAAGAAGTCAAAGAATGGACCCAAGCCCGTGACTGAGTGCTTTTATTGCAAGGGAAGTGGTCACTGGAAGCGGAACTGCCCCAAATACTTAGCGGACAAGAAGAAGGCTGGCAACACCAAAGGTATATGTGATATACATGTAATTGATGTGTACCTTACCAGTACTCGTAGTAGCTCCTGGGTATTTGATACCGGTGCAGTTGCTCATATTTGTAACTCAAAACAGGAACTACGGAATAAACGGAGACTGGCGAAGGACGAGGTGACGATGCGCGTCGGGAATGGTTCCAAGGTCGATGTGATCGCCGTCGGCACACTACCTCTGCATCTACCCACGGGATTAGTTTTAAACCTCAATAATTGTTATTTAGTGCCAGCTTTGAGCATGAACATTGTATCTGGATCTCGTTTAATTCGAGATGGCTACTCATTTAAATCCGAGAATAATGGTTGTTCTGTTTATTTGAGAGATATGTTTTATGGTCATGCCCCGCTGGTCAATGGTTTATTTTTGATGAATCTCGAACGTGATGTTACACATATTCATAGTGTGAATACCAAAAGATGTAAAGTTGATAACGATAGTCCCACGTACTTGTGGCACGCCGCCTTGGTCACATTGGTGTCAAGCGCATGAAGAAGCTCCATGCAGATGGACTTTTGGAGTCTCTTGATTACGAATCATTTGACACGTGCGAACCATGCCTCATGGGTAAGATGACCAAGACTCTGATCTCCGGAACAATGTAGCGAGCAACCAACTTATTGGAAATCATACATACCGATGTGTGCGGTCCAATGAGTGTTGAGGCTCGCGGAGGATATCGTTATGTTCTCACTCTCACTGATGATTTAAGTAGATATGGGTATGTCTACCTAATGAAACACAAGTCTGAAACCTTTGAAATGTTCAAGGAATTTCAGAGTGAAGTCGAGAATCAACGTGACAGGAAAATAAAATTCTTATGATCAGATCGTGGTGGAGAATATTTAAGTCACGAATTTGGTACACACTTAAGGAAATGTGGAATAGTTTCACAACTCATGCCGCCTGGAACACCTCAGAGAAACGGTGTGTCCGAACGTCGTAATCGCACTCTATTGGATATGGTGCGATCTATGATGTCTCTTACCGATTTACCGCTCTCATTTTGGGGCTATGCTTTAGAGACTGCCGCATTCACTTTAAATAGGGCTCCGTCGAAATCCGTTGAGACAACACCGTATGAATTATGGTTTGGGAAGAAACCTAAGCTGTCGTTTCTAAAAGTTTGGGGATGCGATGCTTATGTCAAGAAACTTCAACCTGAAAAGCTCGAACCCAAGTCGGAAAAATGCGTCTTCATAGGATACCCTAAGGAAACTATTGGGTATACCTTCTACCTCAGATCCGAGGGCAAGATCTTCGTTGCCAAGAATGGGTCCTTTCTAGAGAAGGAGTTTCTCTCGAAAGAATTGAGTGGGAGGAAAGTGGAACTTGATGAGGTGGTAGTCACCCCTTCCGAACCGGAAAGTAGCGCAGCGCGGGAAAATGTTCCTGTGGTGCCTACACCGACTGGGGAGGAAGTTAATGATGATGATCATGAAGCTTCGGGTCAAGTTACTGAACTTCGTAGGTCCACAAGGACACGTTCCACACCAGAGTGGTACGGCAACCCTGTCCTGGAAATCATGTTGTTAGACAACGGTGAACCTTCAAACTATGAAGAAGCGATGGCGGGCCTGGATTCCGACAAATGGCTAGAAGCCATGAAATCCGAGATAGAATCCATGTATGAAAACAAAGTATGGACTTTGACAGACTTGCCCGATGAGCGGCGAGCCATAGAAAACAAATGGATCTTTAAGAAGAAGACGGACGCAGATGGTAATGTGACCATCTACAAAGCTCGACTTGTCGCTAAGGGTTATCGACAAGTTCAAGGGGTTGAATACGATGAGACTTTCTCACCCGTAGCGAAGCTGAAGTCCGTCCGAATCATGTTAGCAATTGCCGCATACTATGATTATGAGATATGGCAGATGGACGTCAAAACGGCATTCCTTAACGGCTTCCTTAAGGAAGAGTTGTATATGATGCAGCCGCAAGGTTTTGTCGATCCTAAGAATGCTAACAAAGTATGCAAGCTCAAACGCTCAATCTATGGGCTGGTGCAAGCATCTCGGAGTTGGAACATTCGCTTTGATGAGATGATCAAAGCGTTTGGGTTCACACAGACTTATGGAGAAGCCTGTGTTTACAAGAAAGTGAGTGGGAGCTCTGTAGCATTTCTCATATTATATGTGGATGACATACTGTTGATGGGAAATGATATAGAATTCTTGGAAAGTATAAAGGCCTATTTGAATAAGTGTTTTTCAATGAAGGACCTTGGAGAAGCTGCTTATATATTAGGCATCAAGATCTATAGAGATAGATCAAGACGCCTCATTGGTCTTTCACAGAGTACATACCTTGACAAGATATTGAAGAAGTTCAGTATGGATCAGTCCAAGAAGGGTTTCTTGCCTGTATTGCAAGGTGTGCAATTGAGCAAGGCTCAATGCCCGACCACGGCAGAAGATATAGAAAAGATGAGTGTCATCCCCTATGCCTCGGCCATAGGGTCTATTATGTATGCCATGCTGTGTACCAGACCTGATGTAAACCTTGCCGTAAGTTTGGTAGGAAGGTACCAAAGTAATCCCGGCATGGAACACTGGATAGCGGTCAAGAATATCCTGAAGTACCTGAAGAGGACTAAGGATATGTTTCTCGTTTATGGAGGTGACGAAGAGCTCGTCGTAAAGGGTTACGTCCACGCTAGCTTCGACACAGATCTGGATGACTCGAAGTCACAAACCGGATACGTGTATATTTTGAATGGAGGAGCAGTAAGCTGGTGCAGTTACAAGCAAAGCGTCGTGGCGGGATCTACATGTGAAGCGGAGTACATGGCAGCCTCGGAGGCAGCACAAGAAGCAGTCTGGATGAAGGAGTTCATTACCGACCTAGGGGTGATTCCCAATGTGTCGGGCCCGATGACTCTCTTCTGTGACAACACTGGAGCTATTGCCCTTGCGAAGGAGCCCAGGTTTCACAGGAAGACCAGGCATATCAAGCGTCGCTTCAACTCCATTCATGAAAGTGTTCAAAATGGAGACATAGATATTTGTAAAGTACATACGGACCTGAATGTAGCAGATCCGTTGACTAAACCTCTCCCTAGGGCAAAACATGATCAACACCAGGACACAATGGGTGTTCGATTCATCACAATGTAACTGGATCATTGACTCTAGTGCAAGTGGGAGACTGTTGGAAATATGCCCTAGAGGCAATAATAAATGGTTATTATTATATTTCTTTGTTCATGGTAATTGTCTATTATTCATGCTATAATTGTATTGTCCGGAAATCGTAATACATGTGTGAATACATAGACCACAACGTGTCCCTAGTAAGCCTCTAGTTGACTAGCTCCTTGATCAACAGATAGTCATGGTTTCCTGACTATGGACATTGGATGTCATTGATAATGGGATCACATCATTAGGAGAATGATGTGATGGACAAGACCCAATCCTAAGCATAGCATAAAAGATCGTGTAGTTTCGTTTGCTAGAGCTTTTCCAATGTCAAGTATCTTTTCCTTAGACCATGAGATCGTGCAACTCCCGGATACCGTAGGAGTGCTTTGGGTGTGCCAAACGTCACAACGTAACTGGGTGACTATAAAGGTGCACTACGGGTATGTCCGAAAGTGTCTGTTGGGTTGGCACGGATCGAGACTGGGATTTGTCACTCCGTGTGACGGAGAGGTATCTCTGGGCCCACTCGGTAATGCATCATCATAATGAGCTCAATGTGACTAAGGCGTTAGTCACGGGATCATGCATTGCGGTACGAGTAAAGAGACTTGCCGGTAACGAGATTGAATAAGGTATTGGGATACCGACGATCGAATCTCGGGCAAGTAACATACCGGTTGACAAAGGGAATTGCATACGGATTGATTGAATCCTCGACACCGTGGTTCATCCGATGAGATCATCGTGGAACATGTGGGAGCCAACATGGGTATCCAGATCCCGCTGTTGGTTATTGACCGGAGAGGCGTCTCGGTCATGTCTGCATGTCTCCCGAACCCGTAGGGTCTACACACTTAAGGTTCGGTGACGCTAGGGTTGTAGAGATATATGTATGCGGAAACCCGAAAGTTGTTCGGAGTCCCGGATGAGATCCCGGACGTCACGAGAGGTTCCGGAATGGTCCGGAGGTGAAGAATTATATATAGGAAGTCAAGTTTCGGCCACTGGGAAAGTTTCGGGGGTTACCGGTATTGTACCGGGACCACCGGAAGGGTCCCGGGGGTCCACCGGGTGGGGCCACCTATCCCGGAGGGCCCCGTGGGCTGAAAGTGGAAGGGAACCAGCCCTTAGTGGTCTGGGGCGCCCCCCTTGGGCCTCCCCCATGCGCCTAGGGTTGGGAACCCTAGGGGGGAGCTTCCCCCTTGCCTTGGGGGGCAAGGCACCCCTTCCCCCCCTTTGGCCGCCGCCCCCCCTTGGTGATCCCATGTCCCTGGGCCGGCGCCCCCCAGGGGGCCTATATAAAGGGGGGGAGGGCAGCAACCTACAGCCTTGGGCGCCTCCCTTCTCCCCTGCAACACCTCTCTCTCTCTCGCAGAAGCTGGGCAAAGCCCTGTCGAGACCTGCTACATCCACCACCACGCCGTCGCGCTGCTGGATCTCCATCAACCTCTCCTTCCCCCTAGCTGGATCAAGAAGGAGGAGACGTCGCTGCACCGTACGTGTGTTGAACGTGGAGGTGCCGTCCGTTCGGCACTCGGTCATCGGTGATTTGGATCACGGCGAGTACGACTCCGTCATCCACGTTCATTGGAACGCTTCCGCTCGCGATCTACAAGGGTATGTAGATGCACTCCTTTCCCCTCGTTTCTAGTAGACTCCATAGATGCATCTTGGTGAGCGTAGAATTTTTTTAAATTATGCTACGATTCCCAACATGTCGTTCTAGGATTCTTTCCGGTGAGTTCCATTTTTCTAAAAGTTACATGGACCATGTAGGTGCCTGCTTAACTGTCAATTCATAGTACAGTTTGCTTTATACTAATCACTTTTTTTTTGTATTCGTGTAAACAGGGGTGCTCAGCTTGATTTCAATGGGAACTGCACAAAATGTTCATGTATACATCGAATCATTCATTTCCACCACAAGAAAGGAGGTGCCAATAAGTTCAAGGCATTGCAACATATGAGGGCGAAATCATACAAGCTACGCGCGAATTTGGTTGATTTTGGTGGAGCTGCACAAAAAGAACAGCTGGTTTATTTAGCACGAGGTGCCATGTCAATGTCTGAACTGATGGCAAACCCTGCCTATTCCACAATCGTAGGCATTTGATATTTTGGAATGGGAAAACCTTGTCAAATTTTGCTCATTGATTTTAGCAAGAAGACATGCGTTTGATATTTTCGAATGGGACGCCCTTTGCTGTCAGCAGCGTCGATCCATTTTTTCTTTATTCTTTAGTTGTGAAGTAAATATTGGCTCTGACATGTGAATTGCTGAGATGCATAATCATCGATTGTTTTGAATGTTCTATATGAATTGCCAGGCCTGTGTGTTTGATTGCAATGTACAGGAACGCTAAAAAGCTGCTCAAACTCTTTGTACTCCTTCTGTTCCTTTTTACTTCGCACATTGTGAAAGTGCATACTTTTTTCTATAATGCTAGTACGTATTGACTGCAAACAAGACTTGTATGCAGACTAGAAAGGACCTGGAGGGAGTACATGTGAAACTGCTGCAAACGAGGTGATCACCCTGGGAATAATGCTAGTATGTATTGTTTTGCATGTTCATCCAATGCCAGTGATACAAGAATTAGAACTAATCGAAATAAATTCATTCATACACGGTCGGATTTCATTACTTCATACATTCTTCAACAAAAAAGGGGTGCGCTGGAGTTATAATTAATTAACCGAAGTGTCGGAGTAAATGGCCACGGGTAGCCTAACCGACTGCCCCTGGTCCTTCTGAAAAAATTATCAGGCCTTCGGGCCTCCAAGCACTCCGAGCATTGGGCCGCCTTCCCTGGCCGGCTACCACTAAAGCCGACTTCCGGAAGGCGACCCAGCCTCACCAACTCCTCCCCAGGACGATTACAGGGTGGCCGACTCCCAGAAGCCGGCCAAGAAGGACGCCGACTCCTAGGAGCCAGCCAAGACCACAACCACTCCAAACCACTCCCACATAACGGCGACGTGACGGGGTGTGGCCACAGTGCGGCCCACTACCCCCGAAGCCCGAGGCGGGCGTGTCTACAGGAGGCCGTGCGGGACGGACGTCTCCCGTGCGGCTCGGCACTGTAGCCATGTTGGCCTCGACGTCACCCACGACCGACTCCCGTACGGCCCGCGGGCGGCGGGCCCCTTCGGCCAAAGAGAGGCGTGAAGGCGGCCCGGCCTTTCCCAGTCGGCCAAGGGTTTAGCCGGCCTCCAAAAGCCGGCTACTCCCTCCCTCGAAGCAGGAGCCCCAATAAGGAGACAAGACGAGGTAAGGCTACAGTGATAGCCCCCGAGGCGGCCCACTGTAGCCACGCTTACCTCGACAAAGCCCTCGTCATCACAGGCGAGGCTAAAGTAAGCAGCCGCCAACAAGACCCTAGGCGGTGGGGCCGGCCTGTCGACCAAGTAGCCGGCAGCCGGCGGGACCCAGCAGCCGGCGGAGAAGCCGACGAGCGTAGACACTGACGGCTGGGACCAGTTCCCAGTTGGATTACCATTGTACCCCCGGGGGGTAGGCCTATATAAACCCCCCGGAGCACCCATGCAAAGGGTTCGCACCCAAGCATAGTTGGCCTCTGAGCATAGAGTTGCCCTCTAAGCATAACACACACACCATAGATAGAGAGAAGCAAGAGCCAGCCTTGTTCTTCTTCTCCTTTGATCTCAACAGCTCTAGGAGCGATTGTAGCTACCTTTTATCGATCTAGTGATCATGCGGAGACCCCGCAGAGCAGGACTAGGGGTGTTATCTCCTCGGAGAGCCCCGAACCTGGGAAAGATTCGCCGGCGTGCATGTCTTCGCCTCATCCCGTTTCCAGGCACCGACGACATTTTATTGGCTCCCACAATGATAAGCCATCCCTTGGCATATCTCGCACCAACCACCCAACATTTGGTGCCCACCGTGGGGCCAGGTGCACCGTCCTCCGGAGACCTGTTCTGGACGGGAACCCTCTTCCTCCCCCGCGAGCGCAGCCAGCCTGCTGCGCCCAATGGCGTTTGCCTCGACGCGCTGCAAGGCGTCGACGACGCCTGCGCAGCGAGCCGCCTCGCTGATCTGCTCGGCGAGACTCGCATCTCCGACGAGCCTGCGTCCGACGCAGGCACCGACTACCCCGAGAGCCACCTCGTCAGCCTCCTCGACCAACTTCACGTCTCCAGCGAGCCAGCTGCGGACATGGAGTCTGTCGGCTCCACCGACCCGATGCTCATCGACTCCGACACCGCGTCGCTTGACGCCTACCCCTCCGACGTGGTGGTCTTCGATGACCCCCTCCCTCGAGCTGGCAGCGGCAGCAGCGCTGTCACCGAAGTGCTGGTCATCAGCCACGTCTCCAACTCGGGCGAGAATGCCCGCGACGCCCAGCAAGCGGCGATGCACGACCTCTCCGTCCCCATCCCGGCCGACGCCGACGCCGAAACCCTGGAGGCACGCCGCCTTGCCCTCATCGCGGAGGGCCAAAAGATAGCCTCGATGAGACGCCTCACCGAGGCCCACCAGCGCGAAGTCGACCGCGCCGCCTTCGGCACGCCGCCGCCTAGCGGCCCGAGCCGAGCCGGCTTCGTCCAGAAACGCGGCGCCGCCGTCGCCAGCATGCTGGGCACGGATCGCCCCGTCTACGCCACCCCGCTCGAGAATCTGCGAGCCGCTCAGGCGGCTGCAGAAGAGCTCAATGGGCTGGGAGCCGATGAGCTCCCCTACATGACGAGACGGATCCAACAGCTGCTCGACGCGGTTGCAGAACGGCACGAAGCCGACGCCCGTGCTGATAGTCATCCCCCGCGCAGGGAGCACGCCGCGACGTCCCGCTGGCCGACTGCGAGTGGCGCGCGCCAGAAGAAAGACAAGGAGCCGGCTGCCAGCCGCAGCCGGACTCGCATCACCATCGAGCGCGACGCGGATGGCCGCCCTCGAGCTGTAGAGCACCAAGGAAATCTGCCTCCTCCCCCGCCTCGAAGAGAAAGACGCCTCACTCCGCCGCCTGTCACACATCCGACTCTTGGCGACCGACTCGGCCGCCGAGAAGGAGTCGGCGAGAACGACGCCCGCCACAGGATCGACCGCCTTGCTCGATCCTTGGCGTTAGAAGAAGAAGACGATGTCGGCCCGCCATGCTTTGGCCCCTGCATCCGCGACGAGCCCTTCCCCAAAGGGTTCTCGCTCCCCAGAGACACGCCCAAGTACAACGGCTCGGTGAAGCCGGAAGATTGGCTCATCGACTACTCCATGGCCGTCAGCATAGCCAACGGCAATCGGCGCGTCGCCGTGAAGTACGCCCCCCTCATGCTGCAAGGCACTGCGCGCACATGGCTCAACAGCCTCAAGCCCTACAGCATCAACAGTTGGCTGGACTTCACCGAAGTTTTCGTCCGCAACTTCACCAGCACCTACAAGCGGCCTCCCAAGCCTCGCCAGCTCTCCCTCTGCGTCCAAGGGCCCAACGAGTCGACCCGCGACTGCCTCACGCGATGGGCCGAGCTCCGCAACTCTTGCGAGGGAGTGCATGAGGTCCAGGCCATCGAGTACTTCATCGCCGGGTGCCAAGAGGGCACCCTCCTCAAGCACCGACTCCTCTGCGACGAGCCGGCTACCCTCGACGAGTTGCTGATCACCGCCGACAAGTACGCCACTGCCGACTCCTCAATGAAGACCGAGCTCCGAGTGGATACCTCGGGGAAAGTAATTGCTTCGGCTCCCAAGACGCCGGCTGGCGACCCTAATCGGCGCCCCTACCAGAACGACCACAAGCGCAAGGGCCCCATGCCGACCTCCTCCAGTCGGCAGGTGGCCACAGTTGAAGACGAGCAGCCCGAAGAGCGGCCTGCTCCCAAGAAGAAGGGTGGCCGGCCGCCCTGGCAGCCGTCTTTCTCCTACGACAAGCACTCGATGCCCCCTGCAAGTTCCACAGCGGCGCAAAGCCATCCAACCACACAACCCGGAAATGCCACTGGCTCACCCGCATCACTAAGGGTGAGGGAATGTTGCCGCCTCCGCCTCCCGGCCAGCCGCCTCCAGCCCCCCAGCAGCCGGCGGCTCAGCCGGCAGTCGGCGCCATCCAAGACGAGTTCCCCGAAGTGCACGGCGCCTACATCGTCTTCACTAGTCAAGCCGACGACAAGCGCAGCCGACGCCGACAGCACCAAGAAGTGAACATAGTCGCCTCTAGTACAGCCGAGTTCATGCACTGGTCGGAAAGGCCAATCAGCTGGAGCCAGGCCGACCACCCAGAGGTGATGCCTTCGCCTGGCTCCTACGCTATGGTCTTGGACGTCACCCTTGCGACGGAGAGGCGAGCTTCCAGATTTCCCACGTCCTGATAGACGGCGGAAGCAGTATCAACATACTGTACCGCGATACCATGGACAAGCTGAACATGAAAGCGAAGCAGCTCATGCCGAGCCGCACCGTCTTCCATGGTATCGTACCCGGCCTATCTTGCTCTCCAATCGGCAAGATCAAAATGGATGTTCTCTTCGGAGACAAAGATCATTTTCGCCGGGAAGCAATATGGTTCGAGGTAGTGGATTTGGAGAGCCCCTATCATGCACTGCTTGGCCGACCTGCTTTGGCCAAGTTCATGGCTGTGCCCCACTACGCCTACCTCAAGATGAAGATGCCGAGCTCGAAGGGGATCATCACGGTAGCCGGCGACTACAAGAAGTCCATCGAGTGTGCCATGGCCAGCAGCCGGCTGGCCGAGTCCCTCGTGGTGGCAGAAGAGAAGAAGATGTTGGAACGGGTTGTGGCCATGGCCGGCAAGCAGCCGGCCTTGTCCCCCAACCCCAAGGATTGTGATGCGCAGGGCTCCTTCCAGCCTGCAAAAGAGACGAAGAAGATACCTCTGGACCCGGAGAACCCGGAGAGGTTCGCTGTGATTGGGGCGAACTTGGACAGTAAATAGGAAGGCGAGCTCGTCGACTTCCTCCGTGAGAATCGAGACATCTTTGCATGGTCCCCAAAGGACATGTCGGGTGTCCCGAAGGATTTCGCCGAGCACAAGCTACACGTCCGAGATGATGCGAAGCCGGTCAAGCAACCCCTCCGCCGACTATCAGAAGAGAAGCGAAGAATCGTGGGAGAAGAGATAGCCCGGCTCCTTGCCGCCGGCTTTATCATGGAAGTGTTCTTTCCAGAATGGCTTGCCAACCCAGTTCTGGTTCTGGAGAAGAATAACAAGTGGCGCATGTGTATAGACTACACGAGTTTGAACAAGGCCTGCCCAAAGGATCCGTTTGCTCTGCCACGGATGGACCAAGTGATAGACTCCACAGCCGGATGCGAGCTGTTAAGTTTTTTGGATGCATACTCAGGGTATCATCAGATCAAGTTGGACCCGGCTGACCGCCTGAAGACTGCCTTCATCACACCCTTTGGAGTTTCTGCTACCTGACAATGACATTCGGCTTGAGAAATGCCGGTGCCACTTTTCAGCGTTGCATGCAGAAATGTCTCTTGAAACAACTCGGCAGAAATGCCCACGTCTATGTAGACGACATTGTGGTGAAGACAGAGAAGCGCGGTACCTTGCTGGAAGACCTGAAAGAAACATTTGCCAATTTGCGCCGATTCCAAATCAAGCTCAATCCCGAGAAGTGCGTGTTCGGAGTGCCAGCCGACCAGCTGCTAGGCTTCCTGGTCTCCGAATGCGGCATTGAGTGCAACCCCGTCAAGATCAAGGCCATCGAGAGGATGGAGATTCCCACCAAACTGCGAGATGTGCAGAAGTTCACTGGCTGCTTAGCCTCCCTGAATCGTTTTATCAACCGACTAGGAGAAAAGGCTCTCCCCCTGTACCGACTCATGAAGAAGTCCACTCACTTCGAGTGGAATGATCAAGCCGACCAAGCCTTCCATGAGTTGAAGAAAATGTTAACCACTCCGCCTGTCCTGGCTGCGCCGACTGAGAAGGAGCCCATGCTCCTCTACATCGCCGTGACTAGCCGAGTCGTCAGCACTGTTGTTGTGGTCCAGCGCCCGGAGGAAGGCCGAGCCCAGCTGGTCCAGAGGCCGGTCTACTATCTCAGCGAAGTACTATCAGCTCCAAGCAAAACTACCCGCACTACCAAAAGATGTGCTATGGGGTATACTTCGCTGCCAAGAAATTGAAGCCCTACTTCCAAGAGCACCCCATCACGGTCGTGTGCACTGCCCCGCTCGCCGAGATCATAGGCAGCCGGGATGCATCCGGCCGGGTGGCCAAATGGGCCATTGCCTTGGCGCCCTACACGATCTTCTATCAACCCCGCACCGCCATCAAGTCGCAAGCATTGGCCGACTTCCTCGTCAACTGGGCCGAGACCCAGTACTTACCGCCGGCTCCCGACTCTACCCATTGGCGGATGCACTTTGACGGGTCCAAGATGCGCACCGGCTTGGGAGCCGGCATCGTCCTCACCTCTCCCAAAGGCGATAAGCTCAAGTACACGCTGCAGATCCACTTCGCCGCCTCCAACAACGTGGCCGAGTACGAGGCGCTCGTACAAGGGCTCCGGCTAGCCAAAGAGCTTGGCATACGCCGGATCCTGTGCTACGGCGACTCCGACTTAGTGGTCCAGCAGTCATCTGGCGACTGGGACGCCAAGGACGCGAACATGGCGAGCTACCGTTTTCTCGTCCAACAGATGAGCGGATACTTCGAAGGGTGCGAGTTCCTTCACGTACCAAGGGCCGACAACGACCAAGCAGATGCCCTAGCATGGATCGGCTCCACCCGACAAGCCATACCGACCGGCGTCTCCCTCCAGTGCCTCCTCAAGCCGTCCATCAAGCCGTCTCCAGAGTCGGATTCCATCTTCGTACCGCCTGCGCCAGAAACAGCCGGATCCGACTCGAGAAATCCCGCAGGCGGCACGGGGACTCCGACGACTGGCCCAGGGACCGCCGTAGTCGCACCCGGCCCGGGGACTTCAGAACCCGGCCCGGGGACTGCAGCAGTCGGCCCGGGGACTGCAACGACACAAGAAGCGGTGGCCGACTCCAATTCAACACCCAACCCACCCACCCGAGTCATGGTGGCCACATTAACAGAAGAAGAAGTCACAGCTCCCTCATGGGCCCAGCCCATCCTCAAGTTCCTAGTCAGCAGAGAGCTGCCGACTGATGAGATCTCAGCCAGACTAGTGCAACGACGAGCCGCAGCATACACAATAATCAACAGGGAGCTTGTGAAGCGCAGCGTCACTGGAGTCTTCCAGCGTTGCGTCGAGCCAGAAAAAGGAGTGGCAATCCTCAAAGACATCCACCAAGGCGAATGCGGCCACCACGCAGCCTCAAGATCCCTTGTGGCCAAGGCTTTCCGCCATGGTTTCTTCTGGCCGACTGCCTTGGAGGATGCTAAAGAAATAGTCAAGAGCTGCAGAGGATGCCAAGTTTTTAGTTCCAAGCAACACCTGCCGGCTTCTGCCCTCAAGACCATTCCCCTCACCTGGCCTTTTGCCGTCTGGGGACTGGACATGGTGGGCCCCTTCAAGACAGCCCGCGGCGGCCTGACACATCTACTCGTTGCTGTGGACAAGTTCACAAAGTGGATCGAAGCCAAGCCGATTAAGAAGCTGAACGGGCCGACTGCCGTAACATTCATCACCGACATCACTACTCGGTACGGCGTGCCGCACAGCATCATCACCGACAACGGCACGAACTTCGCCAAAGGTGCACTGGCACGTTTCTGCGCGACGCAGGGCATCCGACTGGACTTAGCGTCCGTTGCCCACCCGCAGTCAAACGGCCAGGTCGAGCGAGCAAATGGACTCATCCTCTCCGGCATCAAGCCCCGACTGGTTGTACCACTGGAGCGATCGGCCGGCTGCTGGCTCGAAGAGCTGCCGGCTGTCCTCTGGAGTCTGCGCACCACACCCAACAAGTCAACCGGCTTCACTCCATTCTTCCTTGTGTACAGTGCCGAGGCTGTCATCCCAACAGACATCGAGTTCGACTCGCCTCGGATCACCATGTACACGGAGGAGGAAGCCAAAGAAGCAAGAGAAGACGGCGTCGACCTACTGGAAGAAGGCCGGCTGTTAGCCCTCAGCCGGTCCGCCATCTACCAGCAAGGGCTGCGCCGCTACTACAACCGCAAGGTCAAGTCAAGATCCTTCCAAGAGGGCGACCTTGTGCTCCGGCTGATCCAGCGAACAGCCGGCCAGCACAAGCTCTCGGCCCCTTGGGAAGGCCCCTTCGTCGTCAGCAAGGCACTCGGCAACGACTCCTACTACTTGATCGACGCGCAAAAACCAAGAGCACGCAAGAGAGACGACTCCGGCAAGGAGTCGGAGCGACCATGGAACGCAAACCTCCTAAGACGATTTTACAGCTGAAAAGCAGTATGTATCACGCTCCCCTTTTGTATTAAGTACAAACCAACAGGCCCCCCGAACAGTACTCGGGGACTGCCTTTTATTTATCTATGAATGACGAGTGTCATATCCATGAATGTATTATTACATTTTCAATTCTTGTCCGGCACCGGGTTCGACTAGTCGGCCCGGGGACTGGCCGCCTTCAGCTATATTGAAAGTTTTTTCCTAAAAGTCAGAAAAGTAGTGCGCCGGCTCCCGAGTCCCCTCTTGTTGCAAGTCGCAGCTCAAAGAACTGACTGCCAGACTAGCCAGAGGCAAGACAGAAAGGACGCCCGCACAAAAAACGGCTAAGGAGCAACGAACTTATATAGCAAAGAGACGGCCTCCAAATATGCCTGCCGGCTGTCAAAGCAGCCGGCTGGCCGGCTTCCTAAAAAACTTAGCTTTAGTCCAGCAGAGCTAAAGTACTTCCCCCTCCCCAATCGGCCAGGCACTCCCCGGCTACAGATTGCAGAGCAACTGTTTGATTGGGGAGGCGGCAACCAAGGGAGGGCGGCAAAGGAAAAAGCAGAAGGAAAAAAAGCAAAAAGTACAAGGAAAGGCCAAATTGCATAAACTATATATACATAAAAGCCGCCAACAGGCCGACAGCAGACTTAAGTTTGAATACACCCAGTGGGTGGAATTGTGCAGACTTAACCAAACATTGTTCAAAAGTAACAAGATAGGAAAACAAAAGAAAGAAGACTAGGGCGCGACATGAAGGCCGAGCTGGTCGGTGAAGGCGGCCTCGCCGGCTGAAGGAGTGGCCGCCTAGCGGGTCTCGGCTTGGCTACCACCTGCCGCAGGCGACGCACTCGCGCGCGACGTGGTGCTGGAGGCGTGGTCAGGCTGAGGCTGGCCGGCTGCTCCACCAGCCGGCTCGGCGTCTTCACCCTCCTCCTCCTCCTCTTCGCCCTCGTCGCTGGAGTCAATCTCCTCCGCCGAGTCCTCGCCGTACGCCGGGTCCAGCCCGAACCAATCTTCCGGCTGGGCGACTCCATTGTCGTCCACCTCGGGGGCGAAGACACTGGTGTCGGTGTAGTCGGCGATCGCCGAAGCCCGCCGAATGATGGCCGGCCGCGCCGGCTCCAGCTCCGTGTCGGCTTGCTGCCGCCAGGTCGCCAGCTGCTCCAGGTTCAGGCCGGGATACCAGGCCTTGATGAACTCCAGCGCCCGCCTGGCGCCGGAGCGAGCCGCCGAGGCCTTCCAAGCCTCGAAGCAGCCGACTGCCACCTCCAGCCAGTCGGCGGTCCGACTGGGGGTGCGAGGGATCGCTTGGCCGGGCCGGAGGACGGCCAAGACCTACGCCCCGGCACACTGAAGTCGGCGAAGCAGCCGGTGAGCCGGCTGGATGCGAGCCTGGATCGCCAGGAGCTGTTCCTCCAGCGAGCGGCCGGCGGTTGGCGAGATCTCGAAGCCGGCCTGCCTCTTCGCTTGGCGATGGGCCTCGATGGCCTGGTTGGCGGCAGTCGAATAGCCAGGGAAATACTCTGCGCGAAGAAGAAAGGAAGAGAAGAACACCAAAATCAGAAAACAAGCCAAAGTGGCAGATGGCAAGAAAGGACGAAGAGATAGACGGCTTACCGTCAACCAGATCCTCGATCTGGCCATAGCCGGAGACCAAAGTCTGCCTGGCCTCTGCCCAGCCGGCCGCCTCCGTCTCGAACTCGGCCTGGAGAGTGGCCTCGCGGTCCTGCACCGCCTTCAGCGCCGCCTTGTGGCTTTCCTCCTGGTCGGCTAGCTTCTTGACCAGGCGGTCGCGCTCCTGCACCAAGGCGGCGAGCTTGGCATCCTTGGCACGAAGAGCAGTCTGGGACTCCCCCAGCTGTGCCCTCAGACTGGCGTTGGCCGCTGCAGAGACGGCAGAAGAAGAACAATAAGAAATCGTCAAGGAAGATCCGAGCCGACTGCTCAGCAGTCGGCCCGAATCTCGGGGACTACACCTAGTGGGTGCGCTGACGCGCCCCCACATGAGATAAAGATCAAGTCACATACCTCGGCTCTCAGTAAGGTCGGCGGTCTTCTGAGTCAGCTCCCGAGCCTGGGAGTTGAAGGCAGCCATTCGGAGGTTGTGGTAGTCCTGCAATACGGACAGAAGACCGAAGTGAGAACAAAAACAGCAAAGACAAAACCTCCAAGAAGTTCCAAGCCGCCTGCTCAGCAGCCGACTCGGAACTCGGGGACTACACCCAGTGGGTGCGCTGACGCGCCCCCACGAGAGAAATCAAGATCAAGAAAGAACAAGATGGGAATACTAACCCGGATGGCTGCCCGTGTTGCGAGGAATTCGTCGGTGAACTGCCTCAGCGCCGCGGCTTGGCTTTGGAGCCGGGTCCGGACGTCTTGTGCTGCGACATTCACCACGGCTGTCCCTCCGCCTGGCGTCCACCCTGAGGTAGCGCTGGCCGCCTCCGCGTCTCGGGCCGACGAGCTGGAGCCCACGGCCGGCTGCGGCTCCGACGCGGCCTTCCCTGCACGCCGGCTTGGCGGAACCCGGACCGCCACCTCAGCCCCCGCGGCCGGCTCGCCCTCCGCCGACTGTGCGGGCGCAGGCTCAGGCTGGCCGTCTTGGGCCGCCCTAGTCGGAGGGGTCGGCTCCGGCGCCTTCTCCAAGATGATGACGTCATCGCCGCTTCCCCCCAGCCCTGGCTGGTCGCTGCTGGCTCCCCCTGGCGAGGGCTTCGTGTCCCCAGGCGCCATGGTGCGCAGGGGGGTGACCATCAGAACCTCCCCTGCCGCCGCCGCGGTCTCAGCCTCTGCCTGGGCCTTGGCTGCGGCCTCGGCGAGCGCCTTCGCCGCCTCCTCCTCCCGAGCCGCCTGGGCGGCGGCCGCCTTCCGCGCCTCCGCGTCCCGTGCCTCCTGCTCCTCCCGCGCCTCCCGCGCGTTCCTTTCCGTCGCCTCCTGGAGGTCGGCGCGGGGGTCCACGCGGCGGGAGGTGCTCCCAGAGCCCCTTGGCGACTCGACGACGGAGCCGGCGGCCGCCCGCTCAAGTGACAGCGGAGCTCTGATCGTTGAAGAAGAAGACAAAGGTACAAGAACCACCAAAGAAAAGAAAGAAAGAGAGTACATAGAGAAAGAGAGCTTACGCCGACACGGTCTGCGGCTGCTTCACCACTTTGCGAAAGCGAGCCGCCTTCGCGGCCGCCTCTTCCCGCCTGGTGGCTGCCGCCCCGCCCCTGGGTTTCTTCGTTCGGCTGCCGAACAAGCCCTGGGCGGCGCGGCGCTTCTGGCCTCTACCCCAAGCAGGCTACGCGCCGGAGTAGCCCGCGCCGCGTCCGGAGGCCGGCTGGTGGCGCGGGACGGCTTCGGCTTCATCCTCGTCCGGCCAGTCGTCGAAGGTAGCAGTGAACCCGGAGCCGCCTGCTTCGTCGCCGGCTGGGCCACCGCCCGGCTCGACGGCGTCGTCCAGATGGACCGCCCCCAGGTCGGGGTCCTCCAGGTCGTGTTCGGTCCGGTCGGGGACGAAGCGACGCTCTGTGTCTGACCCGCCGGCCGGCCGAAGCAGAGGGCTCTGACGAAGAGCAAGCCGACTAAGTCAGAGTCGGCCAAGAGATACTCGGCAACAAGGCTGAGAGAGAGAGAGAAAAACAGACAAGGGAAGCGTACCGTAGGCGGAGGATTGGCTCGGCTGTACGGCTCCTTGCCGAACTGCCAGTCTTCGGTGAGTTGGCAGTTTGCGAGGTAATTCACCATGTAGGCGACCTCGTGGCGCGGCATCTCCTTGGTGCACATGCGGCTCGGATCGAGCTGGCCGCTCATCTGACAGATCAGATGAGGCCGGCTCTGGAGCGGAAGAACCCGGCACGTGACGAACGCAGCCAGAAGATCGGGCCCCGTTAGGCCCTCCAACTGGACCATCACCCGCAGTCGGGCGATGGCGGCGTTTCCTGCCTGCGACAGCGTCACAGGCCGGAAGGACCACTGGGGCAGCCTGCCCGCCGGTGGGCCGGCTACGTAAGCCGGCAGGTTGATGTAGTCGCCCCGTGGTGCGATGTTCCGCACGTAGAAGTATGACTTCTGCCACTTCTTCACCGATTGGATTAGCGTGATGACGGGGAAGGGGTTGTCGGCGCCCGATCTCCGCGACGTGATGAAGGCGCCAGTCTGAGCCGGCATGCCCCGCATGCGCGTGCCCAGCTTCGACTAGAAGAACTCCCCCCAGAGCTCAAGGGTGGGGAGGACGCTGAGGTAGCCCTCGCACAGGGTGACGAAGGCGGACAGCAGCACCACCGCGTTTGGGGTGAGATGGTGCGGCTGGAGCTGATAGAAGTCGAGCCAGGAGCGGAAGAAGGCGCTCACTGGCAGGCTGAAGCCGCGCAAGAAGTGCGAGCGGAAGACCACCCGCTCGCCCTCCTGCGGCCTCGGCGAGATCTCCTTCGCCGGCGCGAGGCGGACCTCCACTTTGTCCGTGCCGGGCAGCCGCCGCGTGTCGCGGAGGAAGTCGACGTGGTCGTCATGGACGATGGAGCCGTCCCAATCCCCGCCAAGCTGCTCTACGTGGGGAGGCATGGCGAGAGCTAGCACGGCGGCGGAGGAGCGTGCGGTGGAAGAGCGCGGCGGTGAGGCGCTGACGCGAGAACGAGCGAGGGAAGAAGACGGTGGGAGTAGGAGGAGCGTGCGAGGGCCTGCCGCCCCCACCTCCCCCTACATATAGCCTCACGAGGCCGAAGAGGCCGGACGTGGGGGGGGACGTGGGATTAACTGCGCCCACTCCCCCCACGTCTCGCGATTATTGCGCGTAAATGCGAGCCGAAACTGCCGCACGGAACGTGCGGGCAGTTTCGGGACACAAAGGATCCGCGCCTGGGCCGGGGCACGGACGTGGCGGGCCCCCTCCCTGCGGCGACGTCCCGTCATGCGCGTGGGCTGGCAGGCTTTCCGGCCACGTGGCTCGCCAACGGCCCGTGGCCGGCCCGCGGCCCGGCGCACGTGCCAGCGGGTTCCCGCCCTCTGACTCCAGAAGATTTCGACTCAGGCGGCGCGCCTGACCGAGGCCGGCTCCCAGCTGCCGGCTTGTCACGATAGGAAGCTGATCGAGCTTCTCAAACCCCACTCTACCTCGAAGCCCAATCAGCTTCGGGGACTACTGTCGGAGTAAATGGCCACGGGTAGCCTAACCAACTGCCCCTGGTCCTTCTGAAAAAATTATCAGGCCTTCGGGCCTCCAAGCACTCTGAGCGTTGGGCCGCCTTCCCTGGCCAGCTACCACTAAAGCCGACTCCCGGAAGGCGACCCAGCCTCACCAACTCCTCCCCAGGACGATTACGGGGTGGCCGACTCCCAGAAGCCGGCCAAGAAGGACGCCGACTCCTAGGAGCCGGCCAAGACCACAACCACTCCAAACCACTCCCACATAACGGCGACGTGACGGGGTGTGGACACAGTGCGGCCCACTACCCCCGAAGCCCGAGGCGGGCGTGGCTACAGGAGGCCGTGCGGGATGGACGTCTCCCGTGCGGCTCGGCACTGTAGCCATGTTGGCCTCGACGTCACCCACGACCGACTCCCGTACGGCCCGCGGGCGGCGTGCCCCTTCGGCCAGAGAGAGGCGTGAAGGCGGCCCGGCCTTTCCAAGTCGGCCAAGGGCGTAGCCGACCTCCAGAAGCCGGCTACTCCCTCCCTCGAAGCAGGAGCCCAATTAAGGAGACAAGACGAGGTAAGGCTACAGTGATAGCCCCCGAGGCGGCCCACTATAGCCACGCTTACCTCGACAAAGCCCTCGTCATCACAGGCGAGGCTACAGTAAGCAGCCGCCGACAAGACCCTAGGCGGTGGGGCCGGCCTGTCGACCAAGTAGCCGGCAGCCGGCGGGACCCACCAGCCGGCGGAGAAGCCGGCGAGCGTAGACACTGACGGCTGGGACCGGTTCCCAGTTGGATTACCATTGTACCCCCGGGGGGTAGGCCTATATAAACCCCCCGGAGCACCCATGCAAAGGGTTCGCACCCAAGCATAGTTGGCCTCTGAGCATAGAGTTGCCCTCTAAGCATAGCACACACACCATAGATAGAGAGAAGCAAGAGCCAGCCTTCTTCTTCTTCTCCCTTGATCTCAACAGCTCTAGGAGCGATTGTAGCTACCTTTTATCGATCTAGTGATCATGCGGAGACCCCGCAGAGCAGGACTAGGGGTGTTATCTCCTCGGAGAGCCCCGAACCTGGGTAAGATTCGCCGGCGTGCATGTCTTCACCTCATCCCGTTTCCAGGCACCGGCGACGTTTTATTGGCTCGCACAATGATAAGCCATCCCTTGGCATATGTCGCACCAACCACCCGACACGAAGCTACCCACCTGTGTCCGGGTGAGCCGAACAGAAGCTTCACTGACTTAACTGCAGGTGCGGTTGCGTAACTGACATGTGGCCCAGATGCCTGTTGGGCCCACGTGTTAGTCAGCCAACTGCACCAGCAGTTAAGTAGAAGCAGCGTCCTTCTCCAACATAGCTCTCCGACTCCACGTCACCGCCAAGAAGCTAACCGGCCGTCAGTGGTCGAACCGCCTAGCTTGTCATAGCGATTAGGGCAACTAGGAGACCAATGATCAGGATCCCCACATGACAAACACCTTTCTTCTTGTCATTCTTCTTCTTGAAGTTTGTGTGTTGCACAACCTTGTTCTTCCCATCAAACTTTGCTTTACCATCAAACTTGCCCTTGTTCTTGAACTTGTGGGGCTGGAAGTTCTTCTTCTGTACCAGATTGGCACTAGATCCTCGCTCAATTCCTCGAGCACGTGTGTCCTTTGCTCTCGCCTTTTCTTCCACATCAAGAGTGCCAATGAGATCCACGAAGGAGGAAGCTTAGTGATGATACCTCCGGCAACAAACTTGTCCGGTAGCATACAACTGAAGTGCTCAAGTTCTCTAGCAAATGACTGTATCTCATGAGCTTGCTCAACCACGGAGCGCTCTTCAATCATCTTGTAATAACAGAATTGCTCCATGATGTATAGCTCAGGGCCAGCAACCGGAGGGTAGCAACGGTGGCCTTACTTGGACCTGAGTGGTGGCAACCTACCGTGTTCTACTCTTGCTCGTTTTCTGTGTGGCGGGGCCTCTCGTTCGCAGCGGGGCGGGGCCTCAGCGGAGTGGGGGAAATCCTCCCCCTCGTTGCCGGCAGGGTGGGGCCTCGGTGGAGCCGGCGGTGTCCTCTGCCTCTTTGTTGGTGCCGCGGGGCCTCGGCGGAGCAGGGCCTCGTCGACGCCAGCGGAGCGGGGACTCGTCGGAGCCAGCATTGTCCTCTGCCTCGTCCTCGGTCTCACCAAACAGCGCCTCGCCCGCTTCATTGCCCTCTTTGTAGGTGGCTGCAGACTCCGCCACCCGCATGCGGTACCACCAGTGCTCGAGGTAGCCCTCGCGGGCGGAGTGGTATGAGTCGAGCAGCGCCTCCCGCTCCGCCCGCTCCGCAGCGATCTGCTCCTCCGTCTGCAGGTGCTCCTGGAGGAGATGGTGGTTGTAGGCGGCGTCGGCCTGCGCCTCCCGGAACTGCTCCTCATGCTTCTGCCTCACTGTGTCCATATATTGGGCATGGGCCTCGCCGATGGTCATGGTGCAATGGACCAGCGAGGATGGCGAGGAGGAGGGCGTTCGCACCGGATCGTCGACTACCATGTTCTCCATTGGGACGTTGTCGTCCTCCGGCTACCTGCCGGCCAGCCAGTTGGCAGCAATGCTGCCATCTCCTTGTGGTCCGTCATCTGCCTGTCCTGAAGAGCGCTGGAGCGCGAGGAAGCCATGGTGGGCAGTAGTGGTGTGGACAAGAGAATAGGAACGGATGCGGATGACTGCGGCTATGGCCGGCGCAGCAGTTTATATAGCAATGGTGGGCAGCGGAGGGACGGACGTGTGGCGCCGGAGTAGCCGCCTCGGCAACCGCGTATCATTAATGTGGGCGGCAGAAGGACGGACAGACGACACTTGTGTCATTTGAAGGCGGACCAGTCGCATGCACCGGGAAGCGGGGCGGGCGGCGGTGACCGTTTCGGGCGGAAAGCACGCGCGGGCGAGGGAGGCGGTCTAGGTGGGCCAGGGCAGTCAGACTCGTGCTTGGCAGCGGGTCGGTCCAGCGGCCGGACATGCTGGCTCGCCAGCTACCTCGCTGAGCTGCGCGACAACAATCAGACGATGGACATAGCTTCCGACCAGGAGCCGGCGCCACTGTCCAAGCCAGTTCATGTCGTGTTCACCATAGAGCAGGTGCGGCCGCACTTTGACGCCCTAATGGCGGAAGAGCTACCAGCGCAGGAGGACCTGTGCTGCAACCTCCGTCTCCTCAACGAGCACCGGTGAACAAGCGAACGACAATGCCATCGCGGACATGTGGCCCTATGATCCTGGCTTCCCGAATGACCAGCGGGCGCTGTATCAAACCATCCGTAGGGCCCGCGAGGCCCTCTCCGTCGTCCTTCGAGTTGTTGCGCTCGCCGTGGCGCCGCCATCTCGCGTTGTCAACATGGTCAACGGACATGAGTATGAGGAGATGACTTTACTTGGAGAGGATGACAGTGGGGACCCACGCCATAGCTGCACGTACGCAAGTGCCTCCTTATTAGTATATAAAACTATAATGTTTTTTGCTTCCTCCTAGTTTCCTGACATCACGGTCCCACACCATTGTCAACCTATGTAGCCAATAAACGAGAGAATTGCACAAGAAGCAGCCGACAGCTGGGACCGAGCAGGTTTTTGAGGTGTGAGCACATCAGAGTTTTTCTTGAGCGATGTTTAGCCCAGATATTAATTTCTCTCCTCTGAACGACAACGAAAACATCGCTACAGCTATTAACTTGGCGGGCTATGGCCCGTCTATCCCAGGCCAGATATCCAGCCCAGATATTAATTTTTTTCAAGCTGAAAATGGCTAGCCCAGCGATACTTTTTTTAGGAATACCCAGGCAAGGTCAAGTTGTTATTCTCCGCCCTGCTGGGCTGCAAATCTTTCCTAGGAGGGATGCATTAGGCTTAACAAGAAAATGGGCTTTAAGAAATAATAAATGGGATGTAATTATAAAAACTGGGTTGTAACTATAAAAAAATGCACCAAACACGTAATTAC
The DNA here is from genome assembly GCF_018294505.1 of Triticum aestivum. Classification (NCBI taxonomy): domain Eukaryota; kingdom Viridiplantae; phylum Streptophyta; class Magnoliopsida; order Poales; family Poaceae; genus Triticum; species Triticum aestivum. The sequence goes on from NC_057805.1 coordinate 144,367,007, forward strand.
TTTATAAAATATTATTTTTAGATATTGAAATTTTTAATTTCATTAATTGTTGCGAGCGCAATGTTTCGTTGGATTTTTACATAATATAAATTTATATTGAAATTGTATTTAATCTGACTAGAAATTTCGGGATAACAATATTTCGGATCCCATCAAAATGTGGGAAATTTTATTGAATTCTGTTTTGAACGGTTGGTTGAAATGGGCTGTACTTTTAACAAACTGTAAATGGGCTGTAGTAAATTCCATTAGAATTCAAAAATTGGCTGCACATTCTTACAAATCTCAAATGGGCTATAAGTTCTCTGCCACACACTTGTGGCCTTACTAAGTTGACGCGTCCCCTAAAAAAAGAGAGTTGACCCGTATGCAAGGCTTTGTCAACTTATAGTCAACACACGGTTCTAGCAGCAGTGGCCGTTGGATGGACATCCAACGGATGCCGTGTTTCTTCTTCCATCTCGAATATTCTAGCTTCACCCGCCCAAAAAATGATTCCTCCCCCTAACATCTGGGGCGCACCGTTTCAGAAGCTGGCCTGTGGGCCTACTAAGTTGATGCATACAAAGGGCTTTGTCAACTTAGTCAGTATAAACGATTCTAGCTGCAGTGACCGTACGATGTCCATCCAACGACCGTCGTGCTTCTTCAACCTCTGGTCTTCTTGCTCCAGCCGCCCAGAGCAGCGCCGGTCGTGCCGCCTGCTCCTGCCTCCCGTGGCCGGCTGTGTTGCCGCGCACGCCTCACCGCCCCTACTGCTCCCACCGCTGGCCAGGGCATCCCTCCACTCACCCACACCCCCTGTTATTCTGTAGCGACGGCAGCCTCACACCGCAGCCGAACCAGCGAACCCTCGTACTCCTCTCCGCGTGGGCATCCACTACCGCGTCTTCCCCGGCTCCACGTCGTCCCCTTCCTAGGCCTCGCCGTTGTCCACCGCCCTGGTGCTCTCGGCGCGGCATGGTCAACGTGGTCGAGGAACGACTTCCATCGGAAGAGTACTGTATGTGGAGAGGCTGACAGCTGGGTCCACGGTAGCCGCCAGGAAGTGCCTCCTTATTACGCGGAAAATAATTATTCCTCCACCTGACAGCAGAGACCCACCGGACGGGCCACCGTATTTGGCAAAAAAAAAGTTCCCCCCTAACTGCTGGGACCCACCGGACGGGCCAACGTATTTCGCGAAAAAATGTTCCCCCGCTGTCAGCTCGGACCCGCCTTAGGTGCCTCCTTATTACGCACAAAAAAATGAATACTCCCCCTGCTAGTTGGGACCCACCTTGGTGGGAGGTTGACTTGTGGGCCTACTAAGTTGATGGGGATGGAGTGCTTTGTCAACTTAGTCAATATGAACGATTCAAGCTCCAGTGACCGTAGGATGTCCATCCAACGGCCGTAGTGCTTCTTTAACCTCTGGTCTTCTTGCTCCAGCCGCCCAAAGCAGCGCCGGTCATCCCGCATGCTCCTGCCCCCAGTGGCCGACTGTGCTGCCGCAGAGGCCTCACCGCCCCCTACTATTCCCATCGCTGGCTAGGCCCTGCGGCGATGGCAGCCTCACACCGCAACCGAACCAGTGAGCCCTCGTACTCCTCTTCGCGCGGGCTTCCACTGCCGCATCTTCCCCGGCTCCGCGTCGTCCCATTCCTAGGCCTCGCCGTCGTCCACCGCCCTGGTACTCTCGGCGCGGCGTGGTCAACTTGGTCAAGGAATGACTTCCATCGGAAGAGTACTGTATGTGGAGAGGCTGACAGCTGGGTCCACGGCGGCCGCAAGGAAGTGCCTCATTATTACGCACAAAATAGTTATTCCTCCACCTGACAGCGGGGACCCACCGGACGGGCCACCGTATTTCATGAAAAAAAAACATTTCTCCCTGACTGCTGGGACCCACCAGCTACATCTTCGCACGCAAGGAAGTGCGTCCGGGCAAAAAAAACGATTGGCCCCCCTGACTGCTGGGACCCACCAGCTACATCTTTGCACGCAAGGAAGTGCCTGACAGTTGGGACCCACCTGGTCGAAGCGTACGTAGTGTTGTCATTCTGGTCGTGAACGTGTACGTACATACTGGTCGATGTAGAGGCGCACACGTGTCGTAGTAGAGGCGCGCACGTAGCATGTACACGTACGTACAGCGGCCAGTGTGCAAGAAAGAAAATACAGCCACGTACGTACATACGGGCAGGGTCTCGAACGCCTACTCGCGCATACCTCTGGCCAGGGCTCGTGTACATGGCTGGGTCGGAACGGAGAAACTGCGTCATCATCGTGTTCATGGGGACGCAACGGAATGCGTCGTTTTCATCGAGAGGCAACGGAACGCGTGGGAGCCAACCGGCTTGGACGGAATAGCCGATGAAAACGAGGCCTGGCGTACCACAGAACGGAGGAAACGGCCTTGTGTTTCGACCGGCCATATTCGAAACGTGATCCTGTTCATCGGGAGGGGTCTGGCGTACCGCAAAATGGAGGAAATAGACCTCCTACGGTCGAAACGGGGGTCCTGTTGATCGGGAGGGGTGTGGCGTACCGCAAAACGGAGGAAACGGACTTGTGTTGGAGCGCTACGGTCGAAACTGGGGTCCTGTTTACTGGGAGGGGTGTGGCGTACCGCAAAACGGGACTCCACGGGATACTGTTCATCTCCACCGTCGACCCCCTCCAGCCTCCATGGGCTACTATTCATCCACCGTCGACCTCCTCCAGCCTCCACCTGCGACTGTTCATCCACGGGCTCCTGTTCATCCAGCCTCCACCGCGCACTACTCCACCGGCTACTGTTCAACCATCCCTCTCCATGGGCTCCTATTCAACCACCCCTCCACGGGCTACTGTTCATCCAGCCCTCCACCGTCTACTGTTCATCCTGCCCTCCACAGGGTCCTGTTCATCCAGCCCCAACCGGCTCGATCGATCGGGGTCCTGTTCATCCAGAGGCAACACCACGGGGTCCTATTCATCCACCCCCACCGGGAACTGTTCATCCAAACCCCCCAGCAACGCCCACTGTTCATGCAGAGGCAGCATCGATCGGCTTTAGTTAGCAGCAGTAGCAAAGAAATCACTCGATCGGGTTTAGTTAACAGCCATCGATCGCTCGCTCGGGTTCAGTAACGCGTAGCCTGCAGTGCAATCGCTCGGGTTCAGTTAGAGCCCAATGCCTCGCTCGGGTTCAGTTAGAGCCCAACGCCTCGCACCCATGCGCGTGCGTGTACGAGAGAAACGCATATCGCTCGGCCCCGACCACCCACCGTAATAGAGAACACCCCGATATTTTCCTCGCCCTTGCTTCTACCACAGTTTTTTCCATCATGGGCGTCCCGAAGAATGTCATGCAGCTGCATCTCCGGCCCGCCCAGGACGAAAAGCCCATTTTCTGTCATGATTTTTTGTCATAGAAGTAGGACACCACCACATCTATGATGATACCATTTTTTGTCACAATTATTGTCATAGAAGTGTCATAAGTATGACAGAAAAAAAATCGTTCGGCCCAAAATGTCACGAATGTGTCTTTTTTTTGTAGTGTTACAAGACGTAATGTTTCTTCAAAAACCAAACAGAAGTTTTAACGCCTCCACGAGGCACGGTGCATGTTGCAGGATAATGATAGCGGAGAGGAGCACCGCCAGCAAGCTTTCTCTTCAGCCTTGGGCACTGCCGTCAAGGAGTGCCCCTTCGTCGACAACATCCCCGTCGCCCATGCCGTCGGCCGTGGCCGTAGGGTCGGCGGCACCGTCAGCCAGAGGCGCAGGGTCGAGGGCGAGGAACTTCTCCAGCAGGGCCTCCACCAGGTCCCCCATGGCTTCGGTAGCGGCTGCGCAGCGCTCCTCGTCCACATGCTCAAGCAGAGCTCCAAGGTCGATGCTCGGGTCATAGCCGAGGATGGTGGTAGCTGAAGATGCACGTCATAACCGAGGAGTAGAGCGCGTGGGGTTCCCCTTCCACCATGGTGCCGACCCCATTGGCAATGCCTTCAAGAGCCCCGACAAGATGGGGGAGCAGCTCGGCGGGGCCTTCCTCAGCAGTGACCAACGGCTCCTTCAACCCCCTCCCGCAGAGCCCCCGCAGCTCCTTGCGGGACCTCTCTTCAAGAGAATCGAAGGTGGCATGGTCATTGGCAAGGATTTTCGCCTTGGCCTCCAGCCGGACCTTCTCCTCCTCCACCTCCTTCTTCAACTTTTCTAGCTCGGTGTCATGACCGGCGACCGCGTCTTCTCGAGCTTTCAACTTCTCCTCCCATGCCTCGCGCTGACGAGCCTCGGCGGCGCGCTCGTTGCGCAGGGTCTCTAGCTCGGCCTCCGCCACCTGGTAATGCCCCTTGGCAGCCTTGAAATCCTTCAACGCCGCCTCGCGAGCGGCCATGGCCAGGTCAGCAGCCTGCTTACCCTCCTCGGAGGCTGCCACGGCCTGGCTCCATGCCGCCCTCACGGACGCATCGGGGCATCCCCAAGCTTAGTTGCTTGCTCACTTTTTGATAATAGCTTGGGATGTCGGGGCATCCCCAAGCTTAGGCTCTTCTTACTCCTTATTCCTTCATCCATCGTTAGATAACCCAAAACTTGAAAACTTCAATCACACAAAACTAAACAAAACCTTCGTGAGATCCGTTAGTGTAAGAAAAATAAATCACTACTATAAGTACTGTATCAAACCAATTCATATTTTATTTTTGCATTATATCTACTGTATTCCAACTTTTCTATGGCAAAAACTCATCAAAGAAAACCATAGAGCCATCAAAACCAGCACACAACACAAAGAAAACATAATGTGCCAAAACAGAACAGTCTGTAGCAATCTAATTTGTTCGAATACTTATTGAACTACAAAAATTCTGAAAAATTAGGAAAAGTTTCTGTTTTCAGCAAGATCAAACAACTATCACCCAAGAAGATCCTAAAGGCTTTACTTGGCACAAACACTAATTAAAACACAAAAAGCACAATCATAACAGTAGCATAATTGTGCAAACACTCAAGAACAGAAAGCAAAAAGCAAAAATAAATTTTATTCATTGGGTTGCTTCCCAGCAAGCGCTATAGTTTTACGCCCCTAGCTAGGCATAAGATTTCAACGATGCGCACACGAAAGATAAGAATTGAAACACAAAGAGATCATCATGAAACATATGATAAACACATTTAAGTCTAACATGCTACCTATGCATAGGAATTTTATAAGCAAACAAATTATCAAGACAAGAAACTTCTAACATATGCAAAGAAGAGGAGTAAAACATTGATGGTCTCAACATAACGAGAGGTAATTTAGTAACATGAAAATTTCTACAACCATATTTTCCTCTCTCATAATAATTACATGTAGGATCATAATCAAATTCAACAATATAACTGTCATATTAAATTTTATCTTCATGATCCACATGCATGCAAAGTTGACACTCTTCCGAAATAGTGGGATTATAATTAAATAAAGTAATGACCTCTCCAAGCCCACTTTCATCAAAAAATTCATAAGATTGAACACTCTCCAAATATGTGGGATTATTTTTACCTAAAGTTGACGCTCTTCCGAACCCACTTTCAATATTACTGCAAAACATTATTACCAATAACATATTCATTATGAGGCTTAAATAAACTTCCAAGATCATAAGAAGCATCACCCCAATCATTATCATTACAATGAGTAGTGGACATAACAAGATCAACATCCCCAAGCTTGGGGTTTTGCATATCATTTAAAAATTGACATTACTAGAATTTATAGTAAAATCACTACAATCATGTTTTTCATTCAATGAGCTATCATGAATCACTTCATAAATTTGTTCATCACAATTTTTAGATTCACGAATGTCAAGCAAAACTTCATAAAGATAATATAGTGCATTCAACTCACTAGCAATTGGTTCATCATGATTGGATCTTTTAAAAAGATTAGCAAGTGGATGGGGATCCATATCAACCGAATTTTTAGCAAGCAAAGATGCAAGCAAATATAAGGCACATGGTAACACAACTAGAGATAGCAAACAAGAGATCTGACGAGAAAAAGGCGAACGAAAAAGATGGCGAATAAAATGGGAAATTTTTGTGAAGTGGGGGAGAGGAAAATGAGAGGCAAATGGCAAATAATGTAAATTGCGAGGAGATGAGATTTGTGATTAGGAACCTGGTTTATGTTGAAGATCCTCCCCCGCAACGGCGCCAGAAATTCCTTTTGATGTCGGCTAGGACTACGTCGGTATTTCCCCAAAGAGGAAGGGATGATGCAGCACATTGACGGTAGGTATTTCCCTCAGTGATAAAACCAAGGTTATCGAACCAGTAGGAGAACCAAGCAACACAACGCAAACAACCCCTGCACACAGATAACAACCACTCTCAACCCGATGTGTTAAAGGGGTTGTCAATCCCTTTTAGGTAACGGCGCCAGAAATTGGTGCGTGGACTGGAGAAAGTTGTAATAGATTGAATAAATAGATCACAAATAAAACAAAGTGCAGCACATTATTTTTGTATTTTTGGTTTAATAGATCAGAAAATAAATGCAAAGGAAAAGTAGATCGCAAAGGCAAATATATGAGAAAGAGACCCGAGGGCCGTAGGTTTCACTAGTGGCTTCTCTCGAGAAAAATAGCAAACGGTGGGTGAACAAATTGCTGTTGGGGCAATTGATAGAACTTCAAATAACCATGGCGTTATCCAGGCAATGATCATTATATAGGCATCACGTCCAAGATTACTAGACCGACTCCTGCCTGCATCTACTACTATTACTCCACACATCGACCGCTATCCAACATGCATCTAGTGTATTAAGTTCATGGAAAAATGGAGTAATGCAATAAGAATGATGACATGATCTAGACAAGATCTCTCTATGTAGAGATAGACCCCATCGTTTTATCCTTAGTAGCAACGATACATATGTGTCGGTTCCCCTTCTGTCACTTGGATCAAGCACCGTAAGATCGAACCCACTACAAAGCACCTCTTCCCATTGCAAGATAAATAAATCAAGCTGGCCAAACAAAACCCAAATATCGGAGAAGAAATACAAGGCTATAAGAGATCATGCATAAAAGAGATCAAAGAAACTCAAATACTTTCATGGATATAAAAAGATATAACTGATTATAAACTCAAAGTTCATCAGATCCCAACAAACACACCGCAAAAAGAGTTACATCATATGGATCTCCAAGAGACCATTGTATTGAGAATTCAGCGAGAGAGAGGAAGCCATCTAGCTACTAACTACGGACCTGAAGGTCTACAAAGAACTACTCACACATCATCGGAGAGGCACCAATGGAGCTGGTGAACCCCACCCAAGATGGTGTCTAGATTGGATTTGGTGGTTCTGGACTCTGCGGCGGCTGGATCAATTTTTCATCGACTCCCCTAGGGTTTTGGGAATATTGGGGTATTCATAGTGTAAAGAGGCGGTCCGGGGGCCACCCGAGGTGGGCATAACCCACCAGGGCGCGCCTGTGCCTCCTGGCGCGCCCTGGTGGGTTGTGCTCTCCTCGGAGCACTCCCCAGGCGCAGCCAGGGCCCATTAGGTGTCTTCTGGTCCAAAAAAAATTCTCCATGAAGTTTCGTTGCATTTGGACTCTGTTTGGTATTGATTTCCTGCGATGTAAAAAACGTGCCGAAAATAGCAACTGGCACTTGGCACTATGTCAATAGGTTAGTACCAAAAAATGATATAAAATGATTATAAAACATCCAAGATTTATAATATAACAGCATGGAACAATAAAAAAATTAAAGATACGTTGGAGATGTATCACTAAACAACACACCAATCAGAAGTCCAAAGCTTACTTCTTCAATACGAATTGTGATATGATACTGATATTAGTTAACAGACACACATTTAATTGGCCAGGTAATGCTCCCACTTGATTTTCCAAATGCATGTGGCAACATATAGAGAGACAGCATGGAATTGCATTTCTTTGGGCACTGTGATTCATCATGAGTGGGCAACCAACATTGTATGCAATGAAGCGGAACCTCAAGAATATGCTTCCTCTTCTGTTCTTTAACATGTTCCTCTTTTGTTATTCTGTATTTAGTACGTATAGTATGTTCCTTATCAGGAAGGGGAGCAGGGACATCTGCAGTCAACAGCTGATAGAGCTAGCATGTACGTGATCGATAGGCTTTCAATTAGTAGCGGCAATACAACACCGTATTTTCCAGCCAGTTCCACTTTCCCGATTTATATATCCTGGTTATGGTGTACCCCTTTTATGTACACTACAATCTGCCTAGTTGCTATGTGCTCTTGTTATCATGGTTTGGCAAGAAACTCTCTATGCAGTATATTATGAACCTATCATCTGCCAACTATCCTTACTTCTGGAGCCTTTTTTTGTGTACTTGTGCCAGATTATATTAATGCACGCACCATATTACAGCACACATGGGCTCTCTCATCATAATCCAGTGATAGCACAAAAGGGTTTATAGGGCGCCCCTATATTAGAATATCCTCTCAATTACAAAGATAATCTGACTACTATTTATGTTTTCATGCTTCTGAGATATTATACGTAATCACTGTGAATATCAGAATCCGCGGATCAGAAGAATATTGTGGAAACACTGCAACGACTTACAAAATTGGCACCAAGGCATTGAGTGCCATTCTGGATGCAATGAAACTCATACGCTCCCCACATGTAGCTTATTGTTCATAATATGATCCTAATGATTATTCTGACCTCGAGGAGTCAAAGGCAGATGGCCTGTCCTGTTCACCCATCAAGGTGCCTGCTCTAATTTGGCAAGGTTTTATTGATTGCGCGCGTCTTGCATAAGTTGTCTTGCATTTCTTCTACTTTGTTGCACCGCCATCTGCTTAGTTTACTTATCATATATATCAAGATGCCATGCCCATCCGTTATCAATACATATTCCATCTGTCATCATACCATGTTTTTTCACTCAAATGATGTTCTTGTGCATCAGACATCAAAAAGGAAGAGGTCGATTGCCGAACCTGAAGGAGCACCAGCAAAGTCCTTGAAAAACATGGTCGTGCCGGAGAAATCAGACAGTACCCCACTTATATTGGCTCTACAACTAGTGACACAAAACGTAGGACCGACTCCAGCACACAGTACCCATACTTCACTGGCCACACCACTAGCCCTACCACACAGGACCTGCACTCCAGCAAAAGGTATGCCGATTTCAGTTGCCATGGCACCAGCCGTACCATAGAAAAATCCCGCTCCGGCAAAAAGTACAGCAAGCCCACCGGCCGAAGACCTATCCCAACTGCAGAGACAACCAATTCCTGCAGATTGGAACCCCATTCCAGTTATTCCCAGTTTAAAAGACAATGCTTTCAATGTTGTACATGCATAGATCCCCATCATGGGAAGATTATAGTGAAGACAAACACCATTTTCAGATCGTCGTGTCCCACTTACGTGTAAGTCCTATTATTCATGGTGATTATTTTCCTATTTTCTGCTGATTGAACACATCAATGATTTACATTACATTGTTGTAAGTAGGCGAGGGTCAATCTGGATAGTCATGACGAGCAAAGCTTGCTTGCGCTTTTCAAGTAAGAATTGCAGCAGTATTGGTGTTACCTGAGGAAATCACACTTTGATGGCAAGTCTATAAACGAATTTCTGGTGAATTCTCCTGTGCTAAATTTAGAAGACATTGAATGGAAAAACCTTGTTATGCACTGGTCTCGTTCACAGGATTAGGTACTATCTATGATATAACATGACAATTTGAACTTCTACTTTTCCACATGTGCCTTATAGATCTCTTCTGCAGGAAATCTGCTCGCAGAAGAATTCCGGTTTGAAATGGATGACATGATATCTCAAATATGATGCCCACTGCTTTGCTCTTGTTAGTACCTGTTGTCCTGTATCACTGTACTTGCATTCATACCTGGTTCATTATGTGACAGCAGTACGCATGATAGCTTTCATATCGATTGTTCGCTCCAAATTATCTGATCTGTATGAATGGTTACATTAGTGTAGAATATATCCAATGCCAATGAAATTTTTTAGCTCTGCATTGTTCTTGTAAGTACCTGCTGTCCTTTATCAGTGTACTTATATTGACATCTAGTTGTTCATGTACCATCTCTGCAGCTTATTTTCCTTTGCCCTCCATTTCCTACACATCATATCTATATTTACTCTTACCGTAAGGTCGGATAACACCTATGGTACTGAAGAAGTTTAGCTCTGCATTGCTCTTGGCCGTACCTTTTGTCTGTATCGCTATACTTACATTTATAACTACTTGGTTATGTAGCATCACTCTTCATCTTATCTTAAATAATCTCCATTTTTTCTTATATTATCACATCTATATTTACTCTTAACAAAATGTAGAATAAGGGCAATGCTTATGAAGAAGATTATGTGGTAAACTTCTTGAATTGCCCCCCCATCAGCATGGACAAGGGCTTTATAGAGTCTGTCTTCACCAATAATGTAAGTTTGTCCTTCTCAAGTCTTCAAACTTTGTTGTGCATATTTTGTTAGGCATGACTGCAACAACTGTTTATTTTTGGTGTTTGCATCAAATTGCACGTTTAACTATTTATTTTTGGTGTTTGTCCTTCTAAATTTAAGTTTTCAGTTGTACAACCAAGTTCCTTCTTCATACCATGTAAATTAAAGTATACAGAGCAAGTGATCTTCGTTTGCACTGCATTTATGCTTCTATTCATGATCTGTAATCCAGTGGTGTGGTGAACCTACCAACTATAGCACAATATCATATTCTGCAATGTCTTAACTATGAACAGTGTCATATCATTCTACTATTATTTAAACCTTCTCTTTAGTTGCTAATCTGAAATGGGATAAATTGACAGCACACTAACCATTTATACTTATGAGTTCTTGATCTGTAATCCAGTGGTGTCGTGAAGCAGCCAACTCCTTCACAATGTCATTTCTTGCCATGTCTTAACCCGAACAATACCATATTGTGTTAATGCTATTTTAAACTATGTCACTTTATTCGTCACTAAGAAATGTGATGAATTGTCAGCACTGATACTTATATGTGCAAAACCTGTCATCTGTCTGCTTCTTTCTCTTTCAGAGTGAGGAGGATGTAAGCGTCAAACAAGCGCAGGCTAATCAGCTTGCTCAGCTGCTTGCGCTGCAGCTCCCGAGTAGGGCTAACCTTTCTTGAACTCTATTGAAGTGTTGTCGGTTTTGTATATTATTTTGTCGGCGTGTTTATTTGCACTGGTGGTGATCTTTGATGCCCAGTGTATGTAATCTGCTGTCTGCTTGTGCTTTATTATCATACTGGCGAACTTTGATGCCCAGTGGATGTAATATGCCGTAATTTCTTTATTGTATAGTCTAGGTTTTTCCTTATTCACGATGCTGCAGTTATTGTACTGTATATACACTACTACAGGATGCTACTAATGTGACACTACGATCAGATACCCTTTCACGAAACTGTGTGCGATGCATTAATCGCAAACGGGGATGTAAAAAAAACTGTCAAAAAAGGTGCAAAATGTTTGCGATGGTGGAGCTATCAAACACGATTCAGATTTTACTTGCATGTGCGATGCAGGGCACACAGTTAATCCATTCGAAATGTTTACGTTGAGGCAGAACAACAGAAATGGGCAGCCATATCAATGTGTGTGCGATATATGGCATACAGTTCGCTCCGATGAACTGTTTGCTATTAGGGAGTGCAACAGAAATGGTTAGCCAGATCAAGGTGTGTGTGATATACGTCATACGGTTCACTCGGACGAACTGTTTTCGATTAGGGAACACAACAGAAACGGTTCAACTTAACAAGATGTGTGTGATATGTGGCAAACAACCGACGCGGATGAACGGAGCGCGCCGCGGTGTCGGTGCAACACACCCTGGCTCTGTTGCCCAACTACGCACAGGCACAAGATCAAGATTGAAGCACCAGCTCAAGCCAGAGTGCTGGAGGACCTAGAGATTTGATGAACCAACATGTGGCTCAGAGAGACCAAGATCAAGCTAGAGGAGAAACATATCAGCAAGAGAAGGGCCTCCCTTGCCAGGCAGGCGAGCCCGGCAAGAGGCGAGGCCACCACCAGAAGCAAGCAACCAAGACTCCCCGATAGAGCCTGCCGGGGCTCGCGGGGCATAACCACCCCACCAACCACTCAAACACGAGTCACGTCGTCAATCAGTGCGGTGTCAAGCCGCAAGGTGATGAAGTGGCAGCCATTCGCCTCATGGCAGCCATTTCCTATAGAAGAAACCCACAGATGACACCCGTCTTGCGGCGTATCAAGAGAACAAGTGTGGAGCTGGCGAGATAGCCCGACAGGCCTTGCCGGGAAACCAGTGATGTGACACTAAGCGGTGCATTAAATGCACCCTGTCAGTCTACAGAGTTAGGCATGATAGAACTGTTTGCTATCATATCAGTGGATAATGACCACTTTGCCACTGTGGTGACCCCTTAATCTATAAAAGAGGCCCATGGTACTCGTAGGAGGGGTTAGAGGGTTAGAAAGTTGATGAACCCAAGCCACCATACGCGCGTAGTCGCTGCGACCCCGAGGCAAACCTTGCCGGGCAAGTGTACTATGCATCACCACACTCATTCCACCATCAATCCACCAAAGCAGGAGTAGGGTCTTATGCCTCGCGGTGGACCGAACCTGGGTAAATTTCTTGTGTGCTCTCTGCTATGCTGCCGCGCACTGATCTGCTCTTTGTGTAACACGACATCCCCCCGCGGAACCAGCAAGGGACCACCCTGTCCCATAGGTGGTCGCGGATATCTCGCGACATCTTTGGCGCGCCAGGTAGGGGGCTCGCTTGCGCGAACCGGAAAGCGTGCGCAGCGCGTCATCTTTATCACCATCTTCATCTTCCACGATGCCATCGACCATGGCGCCTAAGAAGAAGAAGTCCGGCCCTTCGGCCCACACGTCCACATCGAAGGCTCTGCCGCCCGCGGCCTCAAGTGCCTCGGAGGCTGCGGAGGTGAGCGAGGACGTGAGCGCTGCTGGGGGCGTGACTGGAGCAGGTGGCGCCGTCACCGCTCCCCCCCCAGCCGACACGGGGGCTGGAGATGTCGGAGGAGAACAGCATCAGCAACGCCCTGGTGGTCATGCTCCACAAGGTGCGGGTAAGGGGGTCACTCCATCTGCACCCTCTCCTCCCACTGACGGGCACAGCCGCAGCAATAGTGCTCGGTCCAGGGCAAACCATCGCCCTCCGGCCGCCCCCACCACAGGAGCGACCACGGCCGGTGTGTCTCCTCCCAAACAAGCCGACCAAACTGCTGCGCTCGACGGAGCCGCTGACTACCGAGCACCACTGCCGCGTGACCCCGCAGCCTAGGTGGTCGTTCCACTGCTGCATGGACGCGTCACTACCGCCGAAGCCGCCGCTGGCGCCTTTAGGAGCCAGGCGACGGTGCGGTCGATGTCATCAACCGCTATGCCAAGCACATCCACAGAGGCTATGGCGCGAGCTCAGCTCCTACTGAGGTTTCCGCCGACAGCCGAGCAGATGGATGAATGGCATGCCACCATCTAGAGCCTGCTCGGTTTCGCTAAGGCTGGGGGCTCATGACGAGCTGGCCCACCACGACCTCCCCAAGCGACAGCAACCGTCCGCACTACTGGCCGAACGTAGGGGGCTGTCCCCACGGTGAAGTCCCCACCACGGCAACCGACGCGGGCGCAACAGAATCAAGACCCCGACGACGTCTCGATGGCCTCTTCTGACCCTCGAGCACGTCCAGGCCAACGTACAGCCCCGGAGGATAGGCGGCGGGGAGACGCGCGTATCGCCTTGGATCTACGCCACGACAACCTCCGCTAGACCGACGGGTGCATCGGCCTCAACGTCGACGAGCCTGTGCTTGCTGTTGGCGGGTGCCTACCTTTCGAGGTCAGTTGCCCCGCCTTTACACGAGAGTTGCGGCAAGTCCGTTGGCCGTCCGTTCGCACATTCAAGCCAGAGATACCTGAGAAGTACGATGGGTGGCTGAACCCGACAGAGTTCCTGAGCATCTACACCATCGCTGTTCAGGCTGCTGGGGGAAGAGACGAGAAGGTGTTCGCCAACTACTTCCCTTTGGCCTTCAATTCCGATGTGATGTCTTGGCTGATGCAACTTCCGGAGAACTCCAATTCGTCATGGGCAGACCTGTGCCACGAGTTCACCGGTGGCCACTAAGAGCCCGGGAGGCCCAGTGCTCTGCAGCTTCTCTAGCAGAAGGAAGGAGAAAACCTCCGTAAGTATTTACAGAGATTCAGTAAAGTTCATAGGTATATTCCAAATATCCATCCGGCAGCCGTTATAGCAGCCTTCCAGTCCAACATGCGCAACCGTCGCATTCGTTCTAGGATGAATGTGTAGTTGCCCAAGACTGTGAAGGAGCTATACACACTGTTCGATAAGTGTGCTCGGATGGAGGAAGGGAGGAAGTTGTCCCGAGCGGAGGATTGCATCAATGTTGATTCAGAGGAAGAGGACGAATCAACCAGTCGGAGAAAGGGCACGAAGCACAGCAAGAAGCCAAGAGATAAGGTAGTGATGACTGTAGAAGGTTCGGGCACACCCAGTACCGGCAAGAAGGCCAAGGCTGAGGCCCCCGGCAAGGAAGCTACCGCGTGCGCTGCTTGTCGGGAAGCCGCTGCCGCGGAAAAAGTTGGGAAAGGTGATGGGCCGTACTGCAAGATCCACCGGACCAAAGGCCACGACCTTCAGGAGTGTTATCTGGTTGAGCAGCTCGTCAAGAAACAGAGAGCAGAGTATGATAAGCGTGATAAGGAGAGAGGTCAGAACGCTGCTGGCGGTAAGGGCCGAGGTGGTGAAGCAAATCGCCCCGGCAAGCCTTTTGGAACCAAGGAAAACTCGCCAGGGGCCAAGAGAAGGAGATCTGTGATGATGTGAGTGATGAGGGGAATGAAGAGGAAACCAGTGAGCAGGAATTTCAGAAGGCCACTAATGCCCTATGCATTCATGGAGGTGCATCTTTGCACACCTCTCATCGCCAACTCAAGCGATGGGCTCGAGAGGTGAATGTGGTGGAACCAGCGCCAGAGCCCCGGAAGCCGCTCAAGTGGTCCCGCACGCCCATCATCTTTGATGAGGAGGACCACCCTGGCCGCACCACAGCGGTAGGGTGTTTGCCATTGTTGGTCTCCCAACAATACGCAACCTCAAGGTCACAAATATGTTAGTGAATGGCAGGGCCGGGTTGAATCTGCTTTCCCCAGCAGTCATCAACAAGCTTCAGATAGGAGAAGAAGAGCTAGAGGTTACCAGCACGTTTCCCGGAGTAAATCCCGGCAGGAGCCATCCAAAGGGGAAGATTACGTTGCCGGTAACGTTTGGGGCAGAACTGAACTATCGGACTGAGAAGATTGTGTTTGATGTGGTTGATCTCCCCCTGCCGTACAATGGGATTCTGGGACGCCCGGCCCTGGCTAAGTTCATGGCAGCATCTGACTATGCTTATAACACTTCGAAGATGCCTGGGCCACTAGGAGTCATCACTATCCCATTAGATGAGAAGGATGCAATTATCTGCGTGGACAAGATGTACCGTGATGCAGTCCCTGCCAATGAAAACAGAGGAAAGAAGGATAGAAGGGACACCGGCAAGGAATCTGGGAATTGTACCTCTTCGGAGTGCGCTGCGCCTGTTGATGACTTGCCGGAGAGTTCCAACAGCAAGAGATCCATGGTCGCTGCACCACATGTGAAGAAAGTCTTGGCAGGGCTGGCTGGTGTTGATGGTACCTTCACTATCAGTGCCACCCTTGATGACAAATAGGAAGAGCGCTCGTTACCTTCCTGCGGGCGAATATCGATGTGTTTGCCTGGCAACCATATGATATCCCCGGTGTTCCCAGGGAGGTAATAGAGCACCACCTTGCTGTCTGCCCACATGCCCGACCTGCCAAGCAAAAAGTCCGGAAGCAGGCCTTGGAGCGGCAGTAGTTCATTGCCGAAGAGATCAAGAAATTAGAGGCAGCTGATTTGGTCATAGGAGTACTGCACCCTACGTAGTTGGCAAATCCAGTGGTGGTCCGGAAGGCGAATGGGAACTGGAGGCTCTGCATTGATTTCATAGATCTCAACAAGGCTTGCCCGAAGGACCCATTCCCCTTGCCGCGCATCGACCAGTCGTGGATTCCACTTCAGGTTGTGATTTGCTCTCCATTCTGGATGCATACTCCGGATATCACCAGATCTTCATGTCCAAAGAAGATCAGGCGAAGACATCATTCTCCATGTGGTACGTACTGCTTTGTCCGCTTTCGGATTAAAGAGTGATGGGTCCAGTTTTGCAAGAGCAGTCTAGATTGGTTTTGAACCACAATTACACAGAAATATAGAAGCCTATATGGATGACATCATGGTCAAAACCAAGGATAAGACCACCCTTATCCAGGATTTGGAAGAGACATTTGCTAATCTGCGCAAGATTAACTTGAAGCTTAATCCGGAGAAGTGTGTATTCTGTCTTCCCTCCGGCAAGCTACTTGGATTCTTCGTGTCCCATCGAGGGATTGAAGCCAACCCCGACAAGGTCAAGGCCATTGAGCAGATCCAAGTGCCAAGGACAGTAAAGAATGTAAGGTGCCTGACGGGATGCGTTGCCGCGCTAAGCAGATTCATTTCCAAGTCTGCCAAGCGTGCCCTCCCGTTCTTCAAAATTTTGTAGAAAGCAAGGCCTATGAAGTGGACCTCAGAAGCAGATACAACTCTGCAAGAATTGAAGGCTTACCTATCGTCTGAGCCCACATTGGTTGCACCCAAACCCCAAGAGCCGTTATTACTTTACTTGGCAGCAATCAACTAAGTGGTCAGTGCGGCCTTGGTAGCACAGCGAGAGATGGATGAGGCAGAAAGTGGTCAAGTCACGGCAGAGTCAGAAAAGGATCAGAATAGTGTGAACACGGCAACGAGAGCAACCCCAAGGGCGCGGCAAGGAAGAAAGTGGTGCAACGCCCAGTATACTTCGTCAGCTCCTTGTTACAAGGTGCTAGATCGAGGTATTATGGCATGCAAAAGTTGATCTTTGGCCTTGTCATGGCCTCAAGGAAACTGTGCCACTACTTCCAAGCCCATGAGATGACGGTTGCCACTCGTTCTCCGTTGCAAAGGATACTCCGAAACTCTGAGGCTACTGGCAAAATAGTGGAGTGGGCTTTGGAGTTATCCAGCTTTGGTGTGAAGTTTGAGAGCACATCAACTATTCAGAGCAGGGCACTGGCAAAGTTTATTGCAGAATGGACGCCAACCCCTGATGAGGAAGTGACAAAAACAGCTCTCCCCGGCAAGGAATCACCCCAAGAATGGATCATGTATTTTGATGGTGCTTTTTCCCTACAAGGTGCATGGGCTGGCGTGCTTCTTGTTCCCCCTTCGGGGAGCACTTAAAGTACGTCGTCCAAATGCACTTTGCCCGGGAAGAAGCCACCAACAATACAGCTGAGTATGAAGGGCTCCTTGCCGGGCCCAGGATTGCAGGAGAATTGGGAATTAAGAAGTTGATCATTGGAGGAGATTCACAGCTTGTGGTGAGACAAGTCAACAAGGATTATCAAAGTCCATTGATGGAAGCATACGTCGAGGAAGTGAGCAGATTTGAGGAGCACTTTGATGGTTGCAAACAGAGCACGTACCCCGTGCGGAAAATAGCATAGCTGATCACCTGTCAAAGTGTGCTGCGCAGAAGCTTCCTGTGGAACCAGGAACTTTTGTTCTCCATCTCTGTCAACCCTCCGTGTCACCTGCCACAATGGCCCGGAAAAGGAGAAAGTTGGACTACGTTAAGCCCCTCCCGATGGAGCCATCCTCTCCCGGTAGAGACCCTGCCAGAAACAACTCCTCACAGCCTGCCGGACCGCCCCTCCAGCTGGGCCTATGGACCCCGTGAACGAGGCTGGTGCTCCCGCAGCCGAGGAGGTGCCTCTAGTCCTTGTTACCGAGCCCCCGCTCCAACTTGGACAAGGCACATCGTCCGCTTCCTCCAAACCGGTGAGCTTCTCGGCAACCAAGATGAAGCTGAGAAAGTAGCCCGGAGGGTGTTGGAGTAAATGACCACGGGTAGCCTAACCGACTCCCCCTGGCTCTTTGAAAATTATCAGGCCATTCAGGCCTTCAAGCATAAAAAGCCTAGGGCCGCCTTCCCCCGGCCGGCAACCCCCAGGGCCGACTCCCAGAAGGCGACCCAGCCCCAGAAACCTCCTCCAAGAAAGATACGAGATGGCCAACTCCGGGAAGCTGGCCCCAAGAAGACCGACTCTCGGAAGCCGGCTACGAAGAAAGCCGGCTCCCGGAAGCCGGCCAAGATTGCACCCACCAAGACTGAACCCTCATAGCGGCGGTACGATGGGGTGTGGCCACAGTACAACCCACTAGCCCCGATTCCCGGAGCAGGCGTGGCTACAGGGCGCCGTACGGGCCAGCCATCCCCCGCCCGGCATGGCACTGTAGCCATGTTGGCCTCGATGTCACCCACGACAGGTGCCAGAATGGCCCGCGGGCGGCGGGGTCCTTTGCCAGAGAGACATCTGAAGACGGCCCGGCCTCCTCTAGTCGGCCAGGGATGTGGCCGGCTACCTCCCTCCCTCGAAGCATGCGCCCCATTAAGGAGACAAGACGAGGTAAGGCTACAGTGAGAGCTCGCAAGGTGGCGACACTGTAGCCACGCTTACCTCGACAAAGCCCTCGTCATCAGAGGTGAGGCAACAGTAACCAGCCGCCGACAAAGCCCCCATGCGGTGGGGCTGGCGTGCCGGCCGAGAAGCCGGCAGCCGGCGGGACGCACCAGTCGGCGGGCCCCAATGACCGGCGGAGAAGCCGGCGAGCGTAGACACTGACGGCTGGGACCCGCGCCCAGTCGGATTATCATTGTACCCCTGGGGGGTAGGCCTATATAAACCCCCCGGGACACCCATGCAAAGGGTTGATCTCATCGAGTTACACACACCACCTAGAGAGAAAGGGAGAGCTATCCTTGCCCTTCTTCTTCTTCTAGCCAGACAGCTCGAGGAGCACTTGTAGCCACTTGTATTGATCTAGTGATCATGCGGGGACCCCGCAGAGCAGGACTAGGGGTGTTATCTCCACGGAGAGCCCCGAACCTGGGTAAGATTCGCCGGCGTGCATGTCTTCGCCTCATCCCGTTTCCAGGCACCGGCGACGTCTTACTGGCTCCCACAATGATAAGCCACCCGTTGGCATATGTCGCACCTACCACCCGACATTTGGCGCCCACCGTGGGGACAGGTGCACCGTCGTCCGGAGACCTATTCTGGACGGGAACCCTTTTTCTCCCCCGCGAGCGCAGCCAGCCTGCTGCACCCGATGGTGCTTGCCCTGACGCGCTGCAAGGCGTTGACGACGCCTGCGCAGCGAGCTGCCTCGCCAATCTTCTTGGCGAAACTCGCATCTCCGACGAGCCCGCGTCCGACGCGGGCACGGACTACCCCGAGAGTCGCCTCGTCAGCCTCCGCGACCAACTTCACGTCTCCAGCGAGCTTGCTGTAGACCTGGAGTCGGTCGGCTCCACCGACCCGATGCTTGTCGACTCCGACACGGCGTCACTCGACGCCTACCCCTCCGATGTGGTAGTCTTCAACGACCCTCTCCCTCGACCTGACAGCGGCAGCAGCGCTGTCACTGAGGTGCTGGTCATCAACCACGTCGCCGACTCGGGTGAGGACGCCCATGATGCCCTACAAGTGGCGATGCATGACTTGACCGTCCCCATCCCGGCCGACGCCGACGCCGAGACCCTGGAGGCACGCCGCCTTGCCCTCATCGTGGGGGGGGGTCAGAAGATAGCCTCCATGAGATGCCTCACCGAGGCTCACCAGCGCGAAGTCGACCGCGCCGCCTTCGGTACGCCGCCTCATGGCGGGCTGAGCCGAGCCGGCCTCGTCAAGAAGCGCGGCGCGGCCATAGCCAGCATGCTGGGGGCATACTGCCCCGTCTACGCCACACAGCTCGAGAATCTACGAGCCACTCAGGCGGCCGCTGAAGAACTAAATGGGCTGGGGGCTGATGAGCTCCCCTACATGACAAGGCGCATCCAGCAGCTGATCGACGCGGCCGCAGAACGGCATGAAGCCGGCGCTCGCGCTGAGAGTCCTGCCCCACGCCGAGAGCATGCCGCGACATCCCGGTCGCCGACTGCGAGCGGCGCCCGCGCAAGGAAAGACAAGGAGCCGGCTGCTAGCCGCAGCCGGACACGGATCACCATCGAGCGCGACGCGGAAGGCCGCCCTCGAGCAATGGAGCGCCAAGGAAATCCGCCTCCTCCCCCGTCTCGAGGGGAGAGATATCCCACCCGGCCGCCTGTCACGCATCCGACTCTTGGTGGCAGACTAGGCCACCGCGAAGGAATTGGCGAGAACGACGCCCGCCACCGGATCGACCGGCTAGCTCGATCCCTGGCACTAGAAGAAGAAGATGATGTCGGCCCGCCATGCTTCGGCCCCCGCATCTGCGACAAGCCCTTCCCCAAAGGGTTCTCGCTCCCCAGAGACACGCCCAAGTACAACGGCTCTGTGAAGCCGGAAGATTGGCTCATCGACTACTCTACCGCTGTCAGCATAGCGAACGGCAACAGGCGCGTAGCCGTGAAGTACGTCCCTCTCATGCTGCAAGGCACGACACGCACCTGGCTCAACAGCCTCAAGCCCTACAGCGTCAACAGCTGGCTGGACTTCACGGAAGTCTTCGTCCGCAACTTCACCAGCACGTACAAGCGGCCTCCCAAGCCCCGCCAGCTCTCCCTATGCGTCCAAGGCCCCAACGAGTCGACCCGCGACTACCTCATGCGGTGGGCCGAGCTCCGCAACTCCTGCGAGGGGGTGCACGAGGTTCAAGCCATCGAATACTTCACCGCCGGGTGCCGAGAGGGCACCCTCCTCAAGCATCGACTCCTCTGCGACGAGCCGGCTACCCTCGACGAGCTGCTGATCATTGCGGACAAGTACGCCACGGCCGACTCCTGGATGAAGACCGAGCTCCGAGTGGACGCCTCTGGGAAGGTGCTCGCTCCGGCTCCCAAGACGCCGGCTGGCGACTCCAATCGGCGCCCCTACCAGAACGACCACAAGCGCAAGGCCCCCATGCCGCCTTCCACCAGTCGGCAGGTGGCCACAGTCGAAGATGAGCAGCACGAAGAGCGGCCAGCTCCCAAGAAGAAGGGCGGCAGGCCGGCTTGGCAGCCGGCCTTCTCCTACGAGCAGACTCTCGATGCCCCCTGCAAGTTCCACAGCAGCGCGAAACCGTCCAACCACACGACCCGAAAGTGCCACTGGCTCACACGGATCTCCAAGGGCGAGGGGCTGGTGCCGCCTCCGCCTCCCGGCCCGCCGCCTCCAGCCCCCCAGCAGCCGGCTGCTCGACCAGCAGTCGGAGCCGTTCAAGATGAGTTCCTTGAAGAGCACGCCGCCTACGTCGTCTCCACGAGCCAGGTTGAAGACAAGCGCAGCTGGCGCCGACAGCACCAAGAGGTCAACGCAGTCGCCTCTAGCAACCCCGAGTTCATGCATTGGTCTGAGAGGCCTATCAACTGGAGCCGGGCCGATCACCCAGAGGTGATGCCGTCCCCTGGCTCCTACGCATTGGTATTGGATGTCACCCTCGTAACGGAGAGGCGAGCTGCCCGATTCTCCCGCGTTCTAATTGATGGCGGAAGCAGTATCAACATACTGTACCGCGATACCATGGAGAAGTTGAACCTCAAGGCGAAGCAGCTCATGCCAAGCCGGACCGTGTTCCATGGCATCGTACCCGGCCTGTCCTGTTCCCCGATCGGCAAGATCAAGATGGATGTTCTCTTCGGAGACAAGGATCACTTTCACCGAGAAGCAATCTGGTTCGAGGTAGTGGATCTGGAAAGCCCTTAACACGCCTTGCTTGGCCGACCTGCTCTGGCCAAGTTCATGGTTGTGCCCCACTACGCCTACCTAAAGATGAAGATGCCGAGCTCGAGGGGGATCATCACTGTAGCCGGCGACTACAAGAAGTCCATCGAGTGCGCTGCAGCCAGCAGCCGGCTGGCAGAGTCCCTCGTAGTGGCAGAAGAGAAGAAGATGCTGGAGCGAGTTGTGGCCATGGCTGGCAAGCAGCCGGCCTTGTCCCCCAACCCCAAGGATTATGACACGCAGGGCTCCTTCCAGCCGGCCAAGGAGACGAAGAAGATACCTCTAGACCCGGAGAACCCGGAAAGGTTTGCAGTCATTGGTGCAAACCTGGACAGTAAATAGGAAGGCGAGCTCGTCGACTTCCTCCGTGAGAATCGAGACATCTTTGCATGGTCCCCAAAGGACATGCCGGGTGTTCCGAAGGATTTCGCCGAGCACAAGTTACACGTCCGAGCCGACGTGAAGCCGGTCAAGCAGCCTCTCCGCCGACTGTCAGAAGAGAAGAGAAGAATCGTAGGAGAAGAGATAGCCCGGCTCCTTGCCGCCAGCTTTATAATGGAAGTGTTTTTCCCAGAGTGGCTTGCCAACCCAGTCTTGGTGTTGAAGAAGAACAACAAATGGCATATGTGTATAGACTACACTAACCTCAACAAGGCCTGCCCCAAAGATCCGTTTGCTTTGCCATGGATTGATCAAGTGATAGACTCCACAGCCGGATGCAAGCTGTTGAGTTTTTTGGATGCTTACTCAGGATACCACCAGATTAAGTTGGACCCAGCAGACCGCCTGAAGACCGCCTTCATTACACCATTCGGAGCTTTCTGTTACCTGACTATGACATTCGGCTTGAGGAATGCCGGTGCCACTTTTCAGCGTTGCATGTAGAAATGCCTCCTCCAGCAACTCGGCAGAAATGCCCACGTCTACGTAGACGATATTGTGGTGAAGACGGAGAAGCGCGGCACCCTGCTGGAAGACCTCAAAGAAACATTTGCCAACTTGCGCCGATTCCAGATCAAGCTCAACCCTGAGAAATGCGTGTTCGGAGTACCAGCCGGCCAGTTTCAAGGCTTTCTGGTCTCCGAACGCGGCATTGAGTGCAACCCTGTGAAGATCAAGTCCATTGAGAGAATGGAGATTCCCAGCAAGTTGCGAGACGTTCAGAAGTTCACCGGGTGCCTGGCCTCCCTAAACCGCTTTATCAGCCGGCTAGGAGAGAAGGCTCTCCCCCTGTACCGACTCATGAAGAAATCCACTCATTTCGAGTGCAATGACCAAGCAGACCAAGCCTTCCATGAGTTAAAGAAGATGCTGACCACTCCCCCTGTCATGGCAGCGCCGAATGAGAAGGAGCCCATGCTCCTCCACATTGCCGCAACTAGCCGAGTGGTCAGTACAGTCATCGTGGTCCAGCGCTAAGAAGAGGGCCGGGCCCAGCTAGTCCAGAGGCCGGTATATTATCTAAGCGAAGTACTGTCCAACTCCAAGCAAAACTACCCACACTACCAGAAGATGTGTTATGGAGTGTACTTCGCGCCAAGAAGCTGAAGCCCTACTTTCAAGAGCATCCTATCACGGTCGTGTGCACCGCCCCGCTTGCCGAGATCGTAGGCAGCCGGGATGCATCCGGCCGGGTGGCTAAATGGGCCATTGCGCTCGCACCTTACACAATCTTCTACCAGCCCCGCACCGCCATCATGTCCCAAGCATTGGCCGACTTCCTCGTTGACTTGGCCGAGACCCAGTACCTACCGCCGGCTCCCGACTCTACTCATTGGCGGATGCACTTCGACGGGTCCAAGATGCGCACCGGCTTGGGAGCCGGCATCGTCCTCACCTCTTTCAAAGGCGACAAGCTCAGATACACGCTGCACATCCACTTCGCCGCCTCCAACAAAGTGGCCGAGTACGAGGCGCTCATACACGGGCTCCGGCTAGCCAAAGAGCTCGGCATACGCCGGATCCTGTGTTATGGCGGCTCAGACTTGGTGATCCAGCAGTCATCTGGTGACTGGGACACCAAGGATGCAAACATGGCGAGCTATCGATTCCTCATCCAGCAGATCAGTGGGTACTTCGAAGGGTGCGAGTTCCTTCACGTACCACGGGCCAACAACGACCAAGCAGATGCCCTGGCGCGGATCGGCTCCACCCGACGGGCTATACCAACCGGTGTCTCTCTCCAGTGCCTCCTCAAACCATCCATCAAGCCGTCTCCAGAGTCGGACTCTATCTTCGTACCGCCTGCCCCCGATGCAGCCGGATCCGACTGGAGGAACCCAGCAGGCGGCTCGGGGACTTCGACAAGCGGCCTGGGGACTGCCGTAGTCGCACCCGGCTCGGGGACCTCAGAACCCGGCTCGGGGACTGCAGCAGTCGGCCCGGGGACTGCAGCGACACAAGAAGCGGTGGCCGACTCCAACTCCCCACCACCCAACCCGCCCACCCGAGTCACAGTGGCCGTACTGACAGTAGAAGAAGTCATAGCTCCATCATGGGCCCAGCCCATCCTCAACTTCCGAGTCAATAGAGAGCTGCCGACTGATGAGACCTCGGCAAGGCTAGTGCAACGCCGAGCCAGAGCATATGCAATAATAAACAAAGAACTCGTCAAGCGCAGCGTCACGGGAGTTTTCCAGCGTTGCGTCGAGCCAGAGAAAGGTGTGGCAATCCTCAAGGATATCCACCAAGGCGAATGCAGCCACCACACAGCCTCAAGATCACTTGTGGCCAAAGCTTTCCACCATGGTTTATTTTGGCCGACTGCTTTGGAAGATGCCAAAGAGATAGTCAAAAGCTGCAAAGGATGCCAAGTCTTCAGTTCCAAGCAACACCTGACGGCTTCTGCACTCAAGCCCGTCCCCCTCACCTGGCCCTTTGCCGTCTGGGGGCTGGACATGGTGGGCCCATTCAAGACAGCCCGCGGCGGCTTGACACATCTGCTTGTCGCCGTGGACAAATTTACCAAGTGGATCGAAGCGTAGCCGATCAAGAAGCTGAACGGGCCGACTGCCGTGACGTTCATTGCCGACATCACTACTCGGTACGGCGTGCCGCACAGCATCATCACCGACAACGGCACAAACTTTGCCAAAGGAGCACTGGCACGTTTCTGCGCGACACAGGGCATCCGACTGGTCATACCACTGGAGCCCACCCGCAGTCAAACGGCCAGGTCGAGCGAGCGAATGGACTCATCCTTTCCAGCATCAAGCCCCGACTGGTCATACCACTGGAGCGATCGGCCGGCTGCTAGCTCGATGAGCTACCGGCTGTCCTCTGGAGTCTGCGTACTACCCCAAACAAGTCAACCGGCTTCACTCCATTCTTCCTTGTATATGGTGCCGAGGCTGTCATCCCAACTGACATCGAGTTCGACTCGCCTTGGATCACCATGTACACAGAGGCGGAGGCCAAGGAAGCGCGAGAAGACGGCGTCAACCTGCTGGAAGAAGGCCGGCTGTTAGCACTCAGCCGGTCCGCTATCTACCAGCAGGGTTTGCGCCGTTACCACAACCGAAAGGTCAAGCCAAGATCTTTCCAAGAGGGCGACCTTGTGCTTCGGCTGATCCAGCGAACAGCCGGCCAGCATAAGCTCTCGGCCCCTTGGGAAGGCCCTTTCGCCATCAGCAAAGCACTAGGCAACGACTCCTACTACCTGATTGACGCACAAAAACCAAGAGCACGCAAGAGGGATGATTCCGGCAAGGAGTCGGAGCGACCATGGAACGCGAACCTCCTGAGAAGATTTTACAGTTGAAAGCAGTATGTATCATGCTACCTTTTTGTATTAAGTACGAAGCAACGGCCCCCCCGAGGAGCACTGGGGGACTACCCTCCTTTATCTATGAATGACGAGCGTCATACTCATGAATGTATTATTACATTTGATTTTCTGTCTGGCACCGGGTTTGACCAGTCGGCCCGGGGACTGGCCGCCTTAAGTTATATTAAAAGTTCTACCTGAAGTCAGACAAGTAGTGTGCCGGCACCCGAGCCCTCTCTTATTGAAAGTCGCAGCTCGAAGAACCGACTGTCCGACTGGCAAGAGCCAAAGGCAGAAAGGATGCCCACACGAAAAACGGCTAAGGACTAACGAACATATATAACACAAAGATGGCCTCCAACCACGCCTACCGGTTGTCAAAACAGCCGGCTGGCCGGCCTCCCAATCACTTCGCTATAATCCAACAAAGCTAGAGTACTTGCCCTCCCAAGCACTTCCCCAGCCACAGATTGCAGAGCGGCTGTCCGGCTGGGGAGGCGGCAACAAGGGAGGGCGGCAAAGGAAACAGGAGAAGGATGAAAAGCAAAGAAGAAGGGAAAGCCAAACGCATGCATAATTATATTTACACATAAGGCCCCCAACAGGCCGGCAGTCAATATTGTTCGAATACACCCCCAGTGGGTGGAATGTGCAAACTTAACAAAATACTGTTCCAAGAGTGATAAAACAGGAAAATAGAGGCAGCAGACTAGACTAAGGGCGCAGTGTGGGAGCCGGGTTGGTCGGTGGAGATGGCACAACCGGCTGGAGGAGTGGCCGGCTAGCGGGTCTCGGCTTGATCATCGCCGGCCGCAGGCGGCGCACCCACACGTGCCTTGTTGCTGGAGGCACGGTCAAGCTGAGGCTGACCGGCCGCTCCACCATCTGGCGCGATGTCTTCACCCTCCTCCTCCTCCTCCTCCTCACCCTCATCGCTGGAGTCGATCTCCTCCGCCGAGTCCCCGCCGTCTGCCGGGTTCAGCCCGAACCACTCCTCCGGCTGGGCAACGCCGCAGTCGTCCACCTCAGGGGCGAAGGCGCTGGTGTCAGTGTAGTCGGCAATTGCCGAAGCCCGCTGGACGATAACCGGCCACGCCGGCGCCAGCTCTGTGTCGGCCTCCTGCCGCCAGGTGGCCAGCTGGTCCAGACTCAGCTCGGGATACCAGGCCTTGGCGAACTCCTGCGCCCGCCTGGCGCCGGACTGAGCCGCAGAAGCCTTCCAGGCCTTGAAGGGGCCGACCGCCACCTCCAGCCAGTCGGCAGTCCGACTGGGGGTGCGGGGAATCACGTCACCAGGCCTAAGAGCAGCCAACAACTGTGCCCCAACGCGCTGAAGCCGGCGGAGCATGCGATGAGCCGGCTGGAGGCGGGCCTGAATCGCCAAGAGCTGCTCCTCCAGCGACCGGCGAGCGTTTGGCGCGATCTCGGCGCCAGCCTGCCTTCGTGCCTCGTGGCGGGCCTCGACGACCTGGTTGGCAGCGGTAGAGTAGCCAGGGAAGTACTCTGCGCAAGGAAGAAAGAGAAAGAAGAGAAAAACACCAAGTCAGAAAGTGAGCTAAACGGCAAGCGGCAAGCAAGGACGAAGAGGAAGGCGGCCTACCGTCAACCAAGTCTTCGATCTGGCCATAGCCGTTGATCAGCGTCTGCTTCGCTTCGGCCCAGCCGGCCGCCTCTATCTCATACTCGGCTTGGAGGGCGGCCTCGCTGTCCTGCACCGCCTTCAGGGCCGCCTCGTGGCTCTTCTCCTGGTCGGCCAACCTCTTTGCCAGGCGGTCACGCTCCTGTGCCAAGGCGGCAAACTCGGCCTCCTTAACGCGGAGGGCGGCCTGAGCCCTGCTCAGCTGTTTCCTCAGACTGGTGTTGGCCGCTGCAGGGATGGAAGAAAAGGAAGAAGCAATAAGGAAGAAGTCGTCAAGGAAGATCCGACCCGACTGCTCAAAAGTCGGCCCGAATCTCGGGGACTACACCCAGTGGGTGCGCTGACGCGCCCCCACGTGAGATAAAAGACGAAGCACTTACCCCAGCTCTCAGATAGGTCAGCATTCTTCTGGGTCAGCTCCCGAGCCTGGGAGTTGAAGGCAGCTGCGCGGAGGTTGTGGTAGTCCTGCAAGTCAGGTAGAGGAGCGAATGAGAACAAGATAGCAAAACAAGGCCCGCAAGGAAGTTCCAAGCCGCCTGCTCTGTAGCCGACTCGGAACTCGGGGACTACACCCAGTGGGTGCGCTGACACGCCCCCACGGAAGAAACCAAGATCAAAAAAGCAAAGACAAGAAGACTAACCCGAATGGCCGCCCGCATCGCAAGGAATTCGTCATTATATTTCCTCAGCGCCGCAGCCTGGGCCTGAAGCCGGTGCTAGACGTCCTGTGCTGCTACGTTCACCAGAGTTGTCCCTCCACCCGGCGTCCACCCCGAGCTGGCGCTGGCCGCCTCCATGTCCTGGGCCGACGAGCTGGAGCCCGCGGCCTTCTGCGGCTCCGATGCAGCCTTCCCCGCGCGCTGGCGCGATGGCGACTGGACCACCAGATCCGTCCTCGCGGCCGGCTCGCCCCCGGCCGATTGCGCAGGCGGCAAGTTAGGCCGGCCGCCTTGGGTCGCTCCAGTCGGCCGGGCCAGCGCCGCCACCCTCTCAAGGACAACGACGTCGTCCTCCCTCTTCAATCCCGGCTGGTCGCCGCTGGCTTCCTCTGGCGGGGGCTCTGGGGCCTCATGAAGGAAATATGCCATAGAGGCAATAATAAAGTTATTATTTATTTCCTTATATCATGATAAATGTTTATTATTCATGCTAGAATTGTATTAACCGGAAACATGATACATGTGTGAATACATAGACAAACAGAGTGTCACTAGTATGCCTCTACTTGACTAGCTCGTTGATCAAAGATGGTTATGTTTCCTAGCCATAGACATGATTTTTCATTTGATTAACGGGATCATATCATTAGGAGAATGATGTGATTGACTTGACCCATTCCATTAGCTTAGCACACGATCGTTTAGTATTCTGCTGTTGCTTTCTTCATGACTTATACATGTTCCTATGACTATGAGATTATGCAACTCCCGTTTACCGGAGGAACACTTTGTGTGCTACCAGACGTCACAACGTAACTGGGTGATTATAAAGGTGCTCTAGAGGTGCTTCCAAAGGTACTTGTTGGGTTGGCATATTTCGAGATTAGGATGTGTCACTCCGATTGTCGGAGAGGTATCTCTTGGCCCACTCAGTAATGCACATCACTATAAGCCTTGCAAGCATTGTAACTAATGAGTTAGTTGCGGGATGATGTATTACAGAACGAGTAAAGAGACTTGTCGGTAACGAGATTGAACTAGGTATTGAGATACCGACGATCGAATCTCGGGCAAGTAACATACCCATGACAAAGGGAACAACCTATGTTGTTATGCGGTCTGACCGATAAAGATCTTCGTAGAATATGTGGGAGCCAATATGAGCATCCATGTTCCACTATTGGTTATTGACCGGAGACGTGTCTCGGTCATGTCTACATAGTTCTCGAACCCGTAGGGTCCGCACGCTTAAAGTTAGATGATGATTATATTATGAGTTTTGATGTACCGAAGGAGTTCGGAGTCCCGGATGAGATCAGGGACATGACGAGGAGTCTCAAAATGGCCGAGACGTAAAGATCGATATATGGGACGACTATATTCGGACTTTGGAAAGGTTCCGAGTGATTCGGGTATTTATCGGAGTACCGCAGAGTTACGGGAATTCGCCGGGGAGAAGTATTGGGCCTTATTGGGCCATACGGGAATAGAGGAGAGAGGCCAAAAGGAAGGAGGCGCGCACCCCCCCCCCCTCTGGTCCGAATTGGAGAAGGGGTGCAGCCCCTTTTTCCTTCTCCCTCTCCCCCTCTTTCCTTCTCTCCTACTCCAACAAGGAAAGGAGGAGTCCTAC